>NW_004955466.1:2989693-2990953 GCF_000276665.1 Chinchilla lanigera | reverse complement strand
AAAGTGCAAATGAGGGAATTAATTGTAAAGATCAGAGAAGAAATTAATGCTATAGAGTGTAAGGAAAAAATACAAAGCATTAACAAGTTAAGAGTTAGTCTTTGGAAAATTAAATAACACAGACAAACCCTTAGCCAATCCTATCAACAAAGGAAAGAAAAGACTCAATTCATGCAAATAGGAATGAAAAGGGGGAAATCATGACAGATCCAGCAGAAATCCAGAAGATCATCAATACCTACTTTGAAAACCTGTACTATAATAAGATGGAAAACACAGAAGAAATGGACAGATTCCTAGATACATATGAGTTACCAAAGTTGAATCAAGAAGATTTAAAAATTCTAAATAACCCAATATCAGTCAATGAAATTCAAGAAATTTTTTTAAAGCTACCAACAAAGAAAAGCCCAGTTCCTTGTGGATATACTGCTGAATTCTACAAGAAATTTAGAGAAGACTTAATGCCACTAATCCTCAAACTCTTTAATGAAATTGAAAAGAAAGCAATACTCCCCAGCTCATTCCTGGAAGCAAACATTACCTGATACTAAAACCAGAGAAGGACCCAAGCAAAAAAGACAACTTCAGGCCAATCTCCTTAATGAACATAGATTCAAAAATCCTCAATAAGATATTGGCAAACAGAACGCAGCAAGTCTAGATTATACACCATGACCAAGTAGGATTCATCCCAGGGTTGCAGCTATAGTCCAACATACGCAAATCAATAAATGTAATACACTATATTAACAGAATCAAGGTCAAAAATCACATGATCATCTCTATAGACCCAGAAAAAGCATTTGACACAGTCCAACACCCATTCGTGATTTTAAAAAGGAACCCTAAAGAAAATTGGGATAGAACCAGGCTTGGTGGTGCACACCTGTAATCCCAGTACTTGGGAGGCTAAGGTAGGATTGTCACACGTTCAAGGCCAGCCTGAACTGCACATTTGACCCTGTTTCATAAAAAGAAAGAAAAGAAAAGAAAATTGGAATAGGAGGTCTTTATCTCAATCTAATAAAAGCCATCTCTGTAAACCAATAGCCATCTTCATACTAAATGGTCAAAAACTGAAAGCTTTCATTCTAAAACCAGGAACAAAAAAAATGATGCCTACTGTCACCACTCTTATTAATATAGTTCTAACAACTTTAGCCAGAGCAATTAGATAAGAGAAAGAAATAAAAGGAATAAGGATAGGAAAATAAGAAGATAAATTATCATTATTTTCAGATGACATAATACTCTACA
>NW_004955466.1:2979636-2988360 GCF_000276665.1 Chinchilla lanigera | reverse complement strand
TAGTATGACTTTGGCTCTTTGGGAAAGATACGTAGCAGGATAGCTGGGTATGTGGAATTTCTAATTTCAGTTCTTTGAGAAATCTCCATACTGATTTCCATGATGGTTGTACTAGTTTATATTCCCACCACCAAGTAGGAGCGTTCCTTTTTCACCACAGCCTCGCCGGGGTTTGTTATTGTTTGATTGCTTAATGATTGCCATTCTTTCTGGAATAAGATGGAATTTTAATTTGCATTTCTCCGATAGCCTGAGATGTTGAGCATTTTGTCATATATTTGTTGATCATTGGTAATTCTTCCTGGTAAAGTGTCTGTTCATTTCTCTTGCCCATTTCTTCACTGTATCTTTACTTTTAGGTGGCTTAGTTGTTTTTTTGTTTTTTTGTTTTTTTTGAGTTCTTTGTATATTCTAGCTATTAGTCCTCTGAGAAGTAGCTTGCGAAAATTTATTTCCCATTCTGTAGATTGTGTCTTCACTCTACTGATTGATTCTTTTGCTATACTAAGCTTTTTGGTCTGATATATTTCCATGTGTTGATTCTTGCTGTTATTTCTTGTGCAGTTGAGGTTCTGATTGGGAAACATTTTCCTACACATATGTCTTCAAAGGTTTTACCTATTCTGTATTCCAGTAAGTTTAATGTTTCTGTTTTAATGTTTAGATTTTGGATCCATTTTTATTTTAATTTAGTATGTGGAGAGAGAGAAGGGTGCATTTTCAGTCTTCTGCACATGGACAACCAGTTTTCCTAGCACTACTTGACTTTTTGGATTTTTTGGTTTTTGGTTTTTTTTTTGGCACCAGGAATCAAACTCAGGACCTTGTGCTTGCCAGGCAGGCGCTTGTGCCGCTGAGTTATATCCCCCGCCCTCCGCTTGACTTTTTGATGATGGCCAACCTTTCTGGAGTGAGTTGAATTAATGAGAGTACAGACATGTATAATCATCCACCGGAAATGGCTGAATAAAATGGAACCTATGAAGGGCAGGTGTCATTATTTCTGTTGTTCTGGAACTGCCATAGTATCTGGCAAGATCACAGGTACTCGATAAAAATGTGTTAAATCAATTACTATTGTGTGGAGGAATATTTCTTGGCCTGGAAAAATGTCCATGAGAGAAGGTTAAGGAAAGATGAGGGCTGCAACCTCTAGGATATAAAAATATACTTATACACACGTTAAAGAAAAAATCCATTTTGTGAAGAGCAGTTCATCTCTAGATTATGGCATTATATGCATTTTATGTCTCAGTTATACTTTTCTTAATTCTCTCTTTCCCATGATAAAGATAAGTAATTTTTAATTTGGAAAATTTTAAGCTGTTTTATACAAATTATAGTGACAGAAGGAAAGTGTTTATGACATAATGTTAAGTGAAAAATGTAGGGGATAACCTCAAAATGATCTCACAACAGTTATATACAAAACAAGTAAGTGAACAACAAAAAAATAGGAAATAGTTGTACCAGAGGAATAGTTGTCTCTGGACAGTAATATCCAAGGAATAATTTTCTACCCTTTATTTTATTCCTTAGGAGATTTTTCAAATGTTCTATTATAAGTATATATTCCATTCAGTGTCAGAAAAAATGAACTTTTGTTTTCAAGAAAGATGATCGTTGCGTTGTTTTCAAGACAAAGTAATAGAAGTGGTAAACCAGGCAGGGGCAGTGGAGGAAGAGGTCGCGGCGGGGGACGGGGTGGGCGTTAGAGACCCTGGCTTGGGGCCGGACCGAGTGTTCCGCAGCAGTCCGGAGAGATTCTGACTTGTCAGTGAGTGACCGACCGGGAGAGGGGGCGCATTAACAGACACCTGGTAACTAGGAAAAAGTTTTTTTCGGTATGAGGTTTTAAGTACAGCCTCTAAGTCTTCTGGAAAACTATTAGTATCATGAACCCCAAGTCATTGTCACTTACTCGATGGACTTAAAAGCAAGCTCAGGCTGAGGTGTAGATGGTGAAGCTTTGCTAGAAGACGTGTCTGCCCCTCCACAAATCACACGCAAGAAGCGCTGATCCTCTCGGGAGGAGCAGTTGCTGCCTAAGGGCAGGAGCTTCAGCGGGTGCTGCAGCGGGGCGGGCCCTGGTGCCCACTCGGCCCCTCCGACGCCAGCCTGGGCTCTGCCCGTGGCCGGCACCCCCTTGCCCCACTCCCGGGGAGCGACCTGTGCCCTCCCGGTAAACACGACCGCAATGATTACCGTGCTGTGTTCTGCTCCAGAAAACACCTACTTCTTACGGTGCTTTTCTACTACCGACTTGCTCTGTTTGTTGTCTTCAAAGCGAAAAGAAGAAAACGTGCTGAAGACGGGATGTCTCCGAGATTCAAGAAGTAAAACTCAGTTCAGAGTGTCCTCAAAGCACGTCACCATCTCAAACATAACACTGACTTTCGAAGGGGAAAGGTGTTTTCAGACGACTTTGACGCCCATAAAGAGTGAGACAAACGTATCCAAAGAGATGAGCGACGTGACCGCTGAAAAAAAGAAGACCGATTTGAAAAACACAGCTCTCAAAACTATGGGATCCAGGTGTGTGAGGTAGGAAAATGCTATGAGGGTTCTAAACGTAAAGTAGAGCAAATGGATGTGTGTTTTCGGGTCCTTGTAACTCAGATACAGTGTGAAAGGAGCAATCATATTGTCAACTCGTAACTATCTACCTTTGGTTCAAGCTTGGCTGAATTTCATTCACACACCAGCTTCTTACACCAGCTGGTGTTTCTGGCTGTTGGCCTGATGCCAACTGAGAACTTTAGAAACTATACCCGAATCACAGCGTTCACATTCCTGAGTTCTAACACTGAGTGCTAGAGCGATTGTGTGTGCTTTTTTTCTCTCTATACTTCCCTATAGTTTTTTCTCTATATGCCCCCTCTATGTCTTTATCCTTCTCATACTTTCAATTTATAGTACTTTGTAAAAACTTTTTTCATAATAGCAATACCTTTATTGAAAACTTGATTGCATGCTGAACGTGAGTGAGCACTGTGATATTATAAAGGTAAGCTGATGGTTCCTGGCTGGCAACAAAAAAAAAAAGGACGTAGCTCCGCGGCGCAGCGCCTGCCTGGCAAGTGTGAGGCCCTGAGTTCGATTCCCACTACCTCCCCCAAAAGAAAAAAGAGCTAAATAATATAATAATAATAATATAATATAATGGGATGGATGCAGTGGTGTACCTTGTAATCCCAGCTATTCAGGAGGCTAAAGTAGGAGGATTGGTTAAATGCAGGAGTCCAAAACCAGCCTGGGAAATATAAGACCTTGTCTTTAAGCAAACAACCAAAAAAAAGCTTATATAAGAATGAAAATAAGGAATGCAGTTAATTATGTCTAGTTTTTAAAGAAATATAAAAAGTAGTAGGACAGGGGAAAAGAAGAAAAATGAAAACTTAATCTAAAAAGAATTAACTCAAAAACTTTTAAAGAATTTTATGTGCAAAAAAGAGCTTGGTTGGTTCTTCAAAGGGAAGAACAAAACTGGAAAACCACCGAGCTGGCTATTTAAAAACAAAAGTAAAACTGAAAGCTTACAAAGGTGTTACATCAACCTATAGGAATAATAATAAAATGTTACTGCGAGAGTCTCTACAGCTCTGCTTTCCAGGCTTGGGAACCCGAAATTTAGTAAACAACCAACAAAGGGGCAAATTGGCAAAAACTGGCACAATAAAAAAAATTGAGGATTTGAAGGAATAGGAAACAATTATCAAAGAACTCCCATTAAAGGAAAAGACATAGTTTTGACATGTATTAGACAGTTTTTAGATATTCTAGAGTTGGCTCCATTTGATGTAATGTTTTCTTTTAAATATAAATATCAGAAAAATCTTTTGTCTTTTCAATTTCCTGAAGCAAGGAATTGATCTGGCTTCTGCAGCCAAAGATGCTATAAGAAAGAAAATTCTAGGTTAATCCTACTTGCAATAATAAATGCTAAATTATTAGATTCTCAGCAGATGAAATATAGCAAGTTTAGCATAAAATAAAGCTTAATCATATAAATATGAAAGAGCAAAAAACTCATGATACTTTAGACACATTTGACAATTCTTTCTTTCTTTCTTTCTTTCTTTCTTTCTTTCTCTCTCTCTCTCTCTCTCTCTCTCTCTCTCCTCCCATCTGGTACTGGGGATACTGAACTCAGGGTCTTCACACTGAGCTACATCTCCACCCCTTGTTTAATTTCT
This sequence comes from Chinchilla lanigera, assembly GCF_000276665.1. Taxonomy (NCBI): domain Eukaryota; kingdom Metazoa; phylum Chordata; class Mammalia; order Rodentia; family Chinchillidae; genus Chinchilla; species Chinchilla lanigera. The sequence goes on along the minus strand of NW_004955466.1, from coordinate 2,984,164 downwards.
AATTTTGAGACAGAGTCTTAAGCCACTAAGTTGCTGGGGCTGGGCTGGAACTTGTGATCTTCCTGCCTCAGCCTCCCAGAACACTGGGATGACAGGCATGCTCCACCATGACTGGCCAGAAAAGACCCTTGTCATAATAAAGAATATTTACTTTAAATTAGAGCCAATATTATTTTTAATGAGGAAATTTTAGGGCTGGGGGTATAACTCAATGGTAGATCACTTATGTGAGCCCTGGGTTAGATTTCCCCAGCACAAAAGAAAAGGGAAAGGGGAAGGAGAAAAGGGAAAGAAAAGAGACTAGAAAGGAAATGAAAACAAATTCTAGAAGTGTGGTATTTAAAATGGGATAAATTAAAAATATTTCCATTAATATTTCTATGTAATATAATTTAAGAGGTTCTAGCAATTATAATAGGACAAAGGAATATAAAGAAAAAATAACAATTTTAAAATATCACTCTTGGAGCTGGGCATGATGGTACACACCTGTAATCGCAGCATTTGGGAGGCTGAGGCAGGAGGATTGCCATGAGTTTGCATTCAAGACCAGCCTATATAGGAAGACCTAGTCTCAAAAAAAAAAAAAAAGAAGAAGAAGCACAGAAAAAACAAAAAGAAAATACAACTCAATGCTTTAAGTTATATCACAAAAAAAGAGAAAAGGGTAAATTATCTTAAACTAAAAGAAACTTGAAGAAAACAGAATGGTATCATTGGGAGAAAAGCTTTTTTCTTGTCCACAGAAGAAACAAGAGTAATTTTCAATGGCGAAGTCTGATTCATTCCTTCAGTGCTTACTGAGCACCTCCTGTGGGCTAGGCACTGGGGATGTGGCAGTGAAAACAATCAAGTCCCTGTCTCTGGAAGTGTTTTATTCTAGTGGAGGAGGTAGAGCATAAACAAATACAATATATTTTGCCAGCCGTACTGTGCTGGGATAGCGGGGGGACACCAGGTGATTTAAGGAAGGTGGGGGATTTTTCCACAGTGGTCAAGCTCAGGCTCTCGAGGAAGGGACATTTGAATAAAGAACTATGGAAGTATACAGTTCCAGGGGGATAATTCCAAGCTGCATAAAAGTTACAAATATCTGCCAAATAAAATAATTTTACATACATATATAATGTGCATAAAACAGACCGGCACTGGAGGAATCATAAATTGTATATAAGTAGCTGGTGGGAATTTTTGAAAGATCCAGTTAACAAATGATTTAAGAACACGAATAGAAAATTTATTCCTGAAGACAGATTCTTGAAGAGGGATCGGCCTCACTAATAGTAAAGAAATACAAGATAAGCAATTACCAGGCGGCTTTTCACTGGGTGTCTGCAATGTCTGCAATGTCTGCTGCTGTAAATTGTGAGGAGCTTTCTGCAGAGTGACTGGCAATTCTGCCTACCAGTGGGTAAATTCCTTGACTTAGGAGAGTATGTATCACAGAATAATTGAAAGTATGAAAAACAGTGTGTCTTAGTTAAAATCTTAAGTAATTCAAATTACTACTGATACAGGAAAGGCTAAAACATAGTATAGTAACTAAGTGAAAAAGCAGATCTTCAGAAAAAGCAACAGGCAGAATTTCAATGAAAGGGGGCATCTGACTTATAAGGATTTATGAGCTAAAAGAGTAAATTTCAAAATGTAAGTACAACAGTATTTTATAGCCAGGTATGCTGGTGCATGCCGGTAATCCCAGCGCTCAGGAGGCTGAGGCAGGAGGATTGTTGAGAGTTTGAGACCAGCCTGTGCTACAAAGTGAGCTCAAGACCAGCCTGAATGGCACAGCAAGACCCTGTCTCAAAAAGACTGAAAAAAAAATATATATGCATATATATTATTTTATGTATAAAATAATAAATAAATTTTATATATAAATAATAAATAACAACAGGATGGGTGGGCACCACAGGTTGAGCATAGTTGATTAAAGGTATTGTTATTAGTTGTAGTTACTGGTAGATGTTTCTACTAAATTTTTATTATCAATTGATTACATTTAGAATTTTAAAAGCAAATTGACATAGGATTCGTTAATTGGGAGGCAGTTTAATATAGCAGCTAGAGAAGGAGCTTTGCAGTTAGACCCTTGGGTCCAAATTTGGTGCCTCAGCCGGGCGTGGTGGCGCCCACCTGTAATCCCAGCACTCAGGAGGCTGAGGCAGGAGGATCATTGTAAGACCAAGACCAGCTGGGTTACAAAGTGAGCTCAAAGCCAGCCTGAACTGCATAGCGAGACCCTGTCTCAAAAAGACAGAAAAATAAAAAAATCTGGCTCCTCTAACTTTCTAGCTTTGATCTTTGGCAAGTTACTTAACTTCTTCAGGACTCAGATTTCTCATTTGTAAAATGAGAATAATGCCAACCATGGAGACCTGATGTTTAAAAGGTCACAATACCAGTAGGATGGTGATTGTCAGATAGATAAGGATGAGGGAAGAAAGAAGAAAGGGAAAGGAAAAGAAGGCAGAAAGTGGAATCAGAATCTAGAATAAACTTTTAAAAATCTAATACAGGTTTGACTCCCACTCAATAAAGTATAAAGATGGTTCTACACCATGTGGGACCTCTAAACAATCTTTCCAAGAGCAATGTTACCCAGTAAACTGAACGTAGGGAAGAACTGGGAGGGGGCAGTGCAAAGCTTACTCATAATTTTTATTGCAATAAAAAAAATTGAGAATGCCAGGAGATTATCAGTTAACAGACAGTGAGGATATTCTGATGAATGATGAAGCCCACAGAGAGCTAGATTTAAAGTAAAAATTATTTTATCTAAGTGCAAAGGGAAAATTTATTATGGAGTAAGGTAATGTAGCAATCATCCAATGGATTAAAAATAACAAATAAGCACAATTATTGATGATAATGATAAACAACAGAACTGGTTTCTGTAGGTTATGGAATCTGTCCCTGGAAACTTCTCAGAAATGAACATTAAGGGTTGGAAATACAGCTCAGTGTAGAGTGCTTGTGCAGCATGCACCAGGTCCTGGGTTCCATTCCTGGTACTGCAAAAAAAACACCAAAAAAATACTGTGTATTTTGTCCCGTAGAGAACGGAGACTATACATATTCTGTAATGGTCTAGACCTTTTAAAATTTCTATTTACTATGTAATGTTAATTGTTTGGAAGATCTACTGCTTAAATGAATGAGAGGATGCGTGCTAAAGTAAAATAGAACTGTGTTCTGGGGAGTCCTTAAAGAAGTGTAGTAGAGGGGCTGGGGGTTTAGCTCAGCAGCACAGCACCTGCCTGGCAAGCTCAAGGTCTTGAGTTCGATTCCTGGTACCGAAAAAAAAAGAAATGTAGTAAAATGGAAATGGGTATGCTGTAGAATTCTGAGAGATACAGTGACAGAGGCATATAAAGGAGTTGGGACATATGAGGTGCTCAGTAAATGATCATTATTGCCTCTAATAACTCATTTCCAATTGTGTAGATTAAAGAAAGTTTGCTAGTCTATCAAAAAATAACTTTAGACAGCTTAATCAATGGAGTGTTAATTACTCAAAGCTGCCTTTCTTGGGTCCTAGCAAAGGGAGTCAGGGGAAACAAAGGAACGCAAGTGATCTTCAGGAGAGCCGCAAATCTGAACATTTGCTTTGGCCCCCGGGCACTGCATTTCTCACATTCCGGAGGCTCCAGGTCCGAGTGCCATCGCACTGAGTCTTCTCCGCTCTCCACAGAGGCGGTGTCTGACCTCTAGGGTTCCCATACGGTGTTTCTCAAAAGAGCAGCGCCCGGAAACTCGTTAGAGATGGAAATCTGGGAGCCCTGCTCCATCTTACTGAATCATAAATTCTGGGGATGGGACATAATGCTCTGTAATTTGCTGGATGCCCAAATAATTCTGACGCATGCCCAAATTTGAGAACAGTTGCTTTATTGAGAAGCCAGTCCTAGACACAAAACAGAGCTTCGCAAGGATGCTTCTCAAAATAAGGACTCTTCTTTATAATCATAAGAAAGAATATTGGCTCAGACTTAAGGGAGTATTTTTCCAGGCATCTTCCCTATATGAGTAGGTACCAAGATAGGTGATAGATGATAGAGAGAGAGATAGATGGATAGATGAGAGAGAGAGAGAGAGAGAGAGAGAGAGAGAGAGAGAGAGAGATGATGATGATATGATAGATAGATAATAGGAGAAATGACAAAGATTTTTTCTTTAAAGCAGAAAGGGAGAATAAAGAAAGGATAGAAAGAAAAAACTACTAGTCAGAAATAGAAACAGGCGACAGTAATATAAAACGCAGACTGCTGAGCGTGGTGGCACACACCTGTAATCCCAATACTCTTGGAGATGAAAGCAGGATGATTCCAAATTCAAGCCCAACCTACGCAATCGAGGGCGTGGTGGTGCATCCCTGTAATCCCAGTTTGGGAGGCAGGAGGATCATTGCAAGTTCAAGGCCAGCCTGTGCTACAAAGTGAGTTCAAGAGCAGCCTGAGGGGCTGGGGATATAGCTCAGTGGCATAAGTGCCTGCCTGGCAAGCACAAGTTCCTGAGTTGGATCCCC
>NW_004955466.1:2967872-2979536 GCF_000276665.1 Chinchilla lanigera | reverse complement strand
CCTCGATAGTAGAACAGCAGCCTGAACTGTAGAGTGAGACCCTGTCTCAAAAAGACAAAAAAAAAGACAGGGGATGTAGTCCAGTGCAAAGGCTGTGGGTTCAATGTTAAGTATCTGTGACAAAAAAAAAAAAGATTGAGAGGGTTACAAGTAGATGCCCCTCAGTAGTGAAACATGTGTTGCTATTATCCCTAAATACAGTTTAGTAGAAAAGCCCAAAAATTCTTAAAATGCCAACACAGAATAATCCATCTAATTTCACAATTTGTCCTAAATAATTACTGATCCCTCTGATACTACACTTGACCTTAGCCAAAAGGCCGAGAAGCAGTGCATCTGGTCACTCTGATCATTTCCTTGTCCTTTATTTCATTCTCTGCTCAAACACAAGCAAGGTCCTCACCCACGAACACTTCGGAAACGCTGACCCTAAATCAAAATCTCACAAAGTCACCTGCGTAAGTCAGTTCGGCTTTTCTCCCTGCTCTTCTCCATGCAGTGAATGCCCTGAATCATTACATTACAAAAAAAAACCTATCAAAATTCATTGACAAACTTTACTTTTTAGTACAGTTTCAGATTTACAGAATAATTGAGCATACAGGACATACATTTCCATGTTCCCGCATTCCCTTGCCATCTCCTCAGTTTTCTTTATTAACACCTTAGAAGTGACAGTGGACTAACCAATACCAGCCTGGTATTGTTAGTATAGTCCACAGCATTTGCTAAGGCTCCTTCTTCATACCATAGATTTTGACACATATCCACAATTACGTCTTCATACAGAATAGTGTCACTGTTGTAGAAAAACCCCTCAGAGTTAGATTGGCTCTTACTTTCTTCTTAAAATATTAAAAATTGCAAAAATAACTCAAATTGTTAGGACAAATGTTGCCTGCGGATGCTGTTTTGTTTGTCTTACCATTATGATCACTGCGATAAATGAGAGAACGAACTTGTATATAAATAGCAAAAATCATAGCGTTTTAAATATATAAAGGGTCTTATAATTTAGCAAATCTCATATTCTTCAAGGCTCTGTCCTTTAGCTTCTTCTGCCATTAATCTACTAACTCTGCTGCAGAGAAATAGATGAAGAAAAAACAAATTTCTATTCTAAATAATGCTCCTAAGCTCAGTGTAATCAAACGTGGATTCCTTTGTGTTGTCTATTTACATTAGGAGCCTAATCACTAGCTAGAGTCTAATTTGAGGATGTTAATTACGAATGAAAGATGTAATATTCTGAGAACAGAGGGGAATTCACCAGGGCTTTATTCCAGGAACATTTGTAGGATTTAGTCAGGACTACGAAGTTGATAAATCATTTCTGTACTTTATATTTTTTCTCCAAGACCATGGCACAATGGAAAAAAATTAAACAATGACCTTCTTGAATAGTCTGTCCTTGGATTCACTGCTTTCAAAAATATAAAGTAAGCAATTTAAATCCAGAGCTGATAAAGATGGAGATTTCAACCTTTTGATACTGTCACCCTAGGTCCTTTAGTCATGAAGAAAGGACTTACTTTAGGATGCGTTTATATTCCTTCTCGTACCTTGACAATCCTGCTATTATGACTCTCCTCTTTGTTTTAAAGAAGATAATAGCAGGCTTTATTTTAATTTACTCCCATTTTTTAAGGCACATCTACTTTATATTCCTCACCCTCTTAAAACTTATCATTAATCTCAGTCTTCACTTAAATCACCAGAGCTATTTGGCACAGACAGTATGAATACTTCTCTGCAAAGCCTTCAGAAAATTGCTATTTTAAATTTACTTTCTAAAAGACCCACTGTAGAACTTAAATTGAATATATTTGCCTCGCCCTTTAATTGTTTTGTTTCTTGGGTTTTTTGTTGTTGTTCTACTTCCGGTACCGGGAATCGAACTCACGACCTTGCGCTTGCCAGGCGGGCAAGCTAAATCCCCAGCCCCTGCCTCACCCTTTAAAATGGATCATTCTTACGTCTTTGCACAATTATTTGGGAAGATACTTTCTAAGGGTGATTACTCTTCCTAAACGCCTTGTTTTCCTCAAACAGTAATATATCAAAAGTACTTGAAGCAGAAGAATCCAGTGAAAATTAAGACTTACATTTATATTTGAGCATGCCAGCATAAATACATTTATATTTAACCTGGTTAAGAAAATACTTGTTGTAATTATTATTAATTTTAAAATTCAGAAGTACGGGGCTGGGGATTTAGCTCAGCGGCAAAAGCGCCTGCCTGGCAAGTGCAAGGTCATGAGTTTGGTTCCCGGTACCGGAGAAAAACCAAAAAAAAAAAAAAAATTCAGAAGTATGAAAATGAAGCTTTTTTTATCCAAATATTTTATTTCTTTTTTGAAGTATGCACTAGGGACTGGATCCAAGGCCTTCTCCCTGAGCTTTATCCCCAGCCTTCTGAAAAACTTATTTATATTTTTTGAGACAGGGTCTCACTAAGTGGCTAAATTGCCAGGCTGGGCAACTTGGTTCTCCTTCGCCTCCTAAGAGTGCTGGTGATACAGGCAGGCATCACCATGTCTAATCCAGATACATTTCTGAAAGTTAAATTATCTGAGAACCCGACTGCTGGCCTCCTGGGTGATCTAATGAGCCTCACAAAGTAGGTTCCCTGCGAGATTCCTGGGAACCTCTCGCCCCGACTCAAGGCCCTCAAGGCCGTAGAGATGGTGGTGAAGACACTAGCAGAGGTTGGCGGCTTCTAATCCATCCAATCCAGGGTTCCCGACAGCTCTCTGTGAGACTCTATATTCCCAGCAAAAGGAACCCTGTTTTCGTCAACACCTGAACAGCGGCAGTTAGCTTTCCTCTGTCTCCTCCGGGAGGGAAGGGCTGAGGGCAGCAGGGCAGGGATGCCAGCAGCCTCACTGACTGACTTGTGAGATACATGGTAAAAAAAAAATGTTATTACACACAATTCACTGTTATGGCTTTTACAGATTGGCAACCTGTAAATAACTTTACTATCATAATCAATAATAGCCTGCCTCATTACCACCTACAAACCACTTAAAAATAACTAGTTATCTCAGACCTAGCCTAGTGATTCTTTTATAAATATTTGTGTTACGCTGGCAAATTTTTGAAATGCCCGGTTTGTTTTCACAGGAGCCTGAGAACTGAGTCAGACACTTCAGGTATGGAACAAATTCCACTCCGCGTTTTACTGTGACCCTGGGGTCTGCGAGTCACCCCGGGGTAGAGGCGAGGAAGGAACCCAGCTAGGCTTTTCGTTGCACCCCCTTTCTTGGCTTTACTCTATCCCGAGAGCAGAGTGGACAGTGGGGAAACGCTTCCTCAGAGCCTGTCCTGGGACTGTCTTCCAAGTGACAGGCCCTACTTTAGGTTTCTTTTCTGTGCTGGTACCGTTCAATTTTCCAGTTCCCTGGATTTAACTCGTCATTCCTGAGCCAAGGCTAGTTCTGCAGAGAGACTCCAACCTACAATAGTAGTAAGACCTCCCACGTTTGCTGGTGGGTAAGGGGACATATCATAACTAAATTTTAGGAAAATTAAGATCATTTAGCTCCTTTTTTTCAAATTTTATTTTAAAGAGAATGGGGAAAAAAAGGCACAAAGTCAAAAACAAAACAATAAAAATGATACAGAATTTCAATACAAGGTGATAGGAAATGACCAATAGCTGTCATATGACGTATTGCTGTTGTCACAGCGCCTTTCTTCCCCCTCAGGTCTTTAGCCTCTCCCTGAGGATCAGGTGATAGGATTTCATGTCCAGGTGGGGGGGGGGGGGAAAAACAGTTTCTTCCTTACACTCCCAGGTCAAAGAACCTTTAACTTTAAGACAAACATTTACCCAGAGGCAAGTGTAGGGATCTTTCTCTTTGCAGTTACTTTCTAACGTGGGAACTGGACTAGGCCTCAGCTTTAGTCATGCACATATTTATGTGTATTCTTTTAATGTTATATAAAAAATGCAGAGGAATATTTAACTCACCTCAAATGAAGAGCAAAAACACTACTACTTCAAACTGGGCACAGTGGTGCACATCTATAATCCCACCTCTCAGGAGGCTGAGGCAGGAGGACCGCCCTGATTTTGAGGCCAGCCCGGGCTATAAAGTGAGTTCGAGGCCAGCCTCCACTACAAAATGAGATCGTGTCTCAAAAAACAAAAACAAACAACAAACAACCTACTACTTCAAAAATGGAGATATTTGAAAGTATTTATAGGCACATTTATGGGAATCTGTCCTACAAAGAAGGACTAGTAAGATAGGTTTGTATACAAATATAGATTGGTCTTTAGGTCTCCCAACAGTCATTGGTGTCCAAAAATACCAGGTGAACATCACCATAATGTGATGCCTATGTTGCAATCTACAGAATCAAAACCAACAACACTGTAGGAAATGTTATTGTAGTTTATAAGAAAAATGCAAAATTGCCTTTCCATTTTATAGAATTTTCATCTAGGAACTTCTACCCTGAATTGTATTTCATAAAGAAATCAAACTAAATATTAAGGGCCGAGCATGGTGGTGCACATCTGTAATCCCAGCACTCGGGAGGCTGAGGCAGGAGGATCATTGCAAGTTCGAGACCAGCCTGGGCTACAAAGTGAGCTCAAGGCCAGCCTGAACTCTACAGTGAGACTCTGTCTCAAAAAGACAAAAAACAAAAAAGTATATATTAAGGGATGTCCAGTACAGGCAGATATTTTCCCCTTATTTGCTAAAGGTGAGGATAAGTCCAATGGCACCCTTCTTACTGGTATTCTAATTAGTGTAGTGTATGAACATTCTGAGAATTCGTTTATGCAGCCGTGGAATTTTAAAACTAATGTAGGGCATGGAGGCCATTATCTTTACCTATGTGTAACGAATTCTTTCACCTGTCGTCTGGCACAGACCCAATTTTTAAGGACACAGGGATGGTTTAGTGGTAGATCCAGTGCTTTCACCAACTCAGTTTTGTTCAGTTGAACAAGCGCTCCACGCCTGTTTTATAGGAAGGCTCTGGGAAGGAGAGAGAGAGAGAGAGAGAGAGAGGGAGGGAGGGAACAGAACGTGTTCCTTGGCCCTAAAATGTGTATAAATATCATAAATCACTATGTTACTTAATAGCATAACTCGCTGTTATTTACTAACATAAACGATTATGTAAGCTTTGGGCTAAAAATGAACACATTAGCCTAGGAAGGGAAGTCAAGGAAGGCTTTAAGGAGACCTTTGAGCTAGAAAAGAGGGAACGAGGGTGTCTTGGGTAGAGGAGAAGGTGTGAGTAGCTGTACTGGGTGCACCGGGAAAGCGAGGCATGGACCAGATTATGGAAAACTTGAATCTCGTTTAGAAATCTGGATGCAGTGTTGGGAAGCTGAAAAGGAGCTGCTGAGAGATAGGAAGAAGAAAAAAATCAGTGTCGTGTGTTAGGGGGATGCGCTGCCTATACTCTCTACCAGGAAGAGGAGGCTAGAAGTCCAAAGACCGTTAAGAAGCTGTTTAACAGTCCAGGTGGAGGGTGCCAGAGTCATGAACCGAATAAGAAGCACTTTGAACAGAAAGGAGGAGGAGGACTGGTGGCGCACACCTGTAATCCCAACACCCATGAGGCTGAGGCAGGAGGATCACCCCGAGTTCAAGGCCAGCCTAGGGTACATTGTGAGTTCAAGGCCAGCCTGAACTAGATAGTGAGACCCTGTCACAAACAAGCGACAAACAAACGATGGAAAGAAGCACATTATCATAGAGTGGACAAGTCACTGATGGTCTCCTTATGGAGACAAGGAAAAAAGAACTGGGAATAATGGTTTGGGAGACAACACGACTAGAAGGTGTAAGCCCATGAAACAACCCAGGAAAAGGAACTGGAGGAAATTTGGGGGGGAAAGATGAAGTCAGCTGCTGAACACTGAAGCTAGAAGCAAAAGTCCCAGGTTCGTGTTCTAACTGCACTGCCTCTATAACACGAGCATTTCATCTCATCTGTCCAGCCTCAGTTTCCCTGACTATAAAATGGGTGTGCACAAGGCAGGGCGTTGGGGTGAGAAGGGTGTGTGACCAGTGGTTCCAAGGCCTGTTTGGCAGTTAGGAGCTGATATTCTTGTAAAGCTAGCAGGCAGCTTGAAAGAGAGCTCTGGGTTTTATTTACACCAGGGAGTGTACAATAGATAATAAGAAAGGGAAAGAAATTGCTCAAAGGAAGGAACAACTGGGATGAGGGAAAGAAGAACAAGAAAGTACTAAGGCATTTTATATATATATATATATATATATATATATATATATATATCAGTGGTATAACTGTACTGCTGGTGTCTGATGGTTTGTTGAGGGGAATAGTTAATGATTACAAGTTTTTTTTATATTTTGACCAATTCTGCATGCTTAGATCTAGTAATCTGAGCAATTTATGTGAAGACGACAATTTTCAGTGTAACAACCATTGGTGAATTCCTACAATCCTGTCTAGTGAAACTATGTATTGTCTCTAATGTTCTTTTAAATTATTATTTTCTTATTCCCTTTAATGGTTTGATCAATCTCCTATTCTTACATCTGGTAATCTGAGCAACTTCGTTGAAGATAACTATATAGAATAACTATATAATATATAATCTTAATCCCTATCATTTGGTTTGAAAACCTGTATCATTTTTAATGTCCTTGCTTTGTTTTGTTTGTACTTTGCTATTGTTCTTTTTTTTTGGTACTCTTTCCTTTAAAATAAAAATTTTTTAAAAAGAAAAAGAAAAAGAAATAGAGCTCTGGAAACCAGGAGAGAAAGACAGCAAATTAGCAGCAAAATCCTACAGTGAGTGTGTTAGATCACAGGGATAGCACAATGTACAAAATTGGCTCAAAAGAATTGGCACAGTTTCCCAAGAAGTATTAACTATTTTCTCCGTTTGTTTTCTTTCATGTACTTTCTTGTTTCTCCCTACTTTTCTCTCCCACGTCTTCCCTTTGTTTTTCCTTAGGCTTGAATAGTTTTCCAGTTTTCCCCTTGATTAGCATTTCTTTTCCCCTTTTCACCCTCCTCTGAGTCATTCCCCCTCCCCCCCCCCCCCCCGCACTCTCATTAACCCCTAACGCACCTCACACCAAGAAAAGCAAAGCTGAGCTCAGTCTTAATCCCTATCTCATTAAATTTAATCTAAGCATTGACTAAAAATGAGTCTGTAATTCCAATGTCTACTTTAGGTAGAAGCCAAACTAATCACTGGTCCCCTCCTGATAAAAACAAATTCCTGGCTCTATGAAGCTCCTCTGATTGGCCTTCACCCGGCTCCTGGGCGGTGCTATGAGGGAGCATGCGCTCTAAATCCGTCTCTCTCGCCTCCCAGCAGCTTGAAGTATCTGTTCCTCTTTCTGTGGAAGATTCTGGAATCGGGGCACTTCACAACAGTTTTTATGGCCAGGCAGTGAGCCACTGGCAGGTCCCAGGCTGAGCTTATCCCTCCGGAACTGAGTTCATCTCTCTTCTTTTTTGACTTTAAATTTCATACCTTCCAACTTTATTCTCCTTAATTTTTCCACTTCCTTATAGGGAGCACAAGTGCTAGGCTTATCTACGATACTGTGGTATTTTTCCAAGATGGAAAGAAATGAAACAGACGATAAAGCTCTGGGGTGGGGGAATTACCTCCGAAATATTGAGAGTTTGCTTCTTCCCCCTACCTTTCTTTTCCACTTTGCTCTTAAATATTATAAATCAAATTCCTTAGACTCTTACGCAGCCAGGTTCACTCTCTGTTTATGAAACCGAGGCCGAAAAGAAGGAAAGGAAAAGGCCCCCAGAAGGAAATGAGTTTGTGAACTCGGACAGTGAGCTCTGCCGGAAAGATGAAGACATTTCTGATGATGTGTTTTGAACGTAATTTGAATTTAAGACCCAAATTAAGTTCTCTCTCCTGTGCCTTTTTCTTTCCTGCTTTTGTACCCCGCTTTCTTTCTCATTTCCTCTCTCTCTGCCTCTGGTGATCTCGCTTCATCTTCTCCTTCCCCCTCCGGCTCCCCTCTCCGCTCGTATCAAATCCTCTCCGAATTTCCTGAACCTTCTGCCTCATCCGTCTCCTCCTTTCTCAGGGGAAAGAATGTGAGGAAAGGAAAGGAAAACAGAAAAAGATAAAAATCAATGGAAAAACGTGCGAGACAACGTAAGGGTAAGTAGATTTTAAAAAATTATAAGCCTCACACTGGGCAAGGTGGCACACACCCTGTCGTGCCAGCATTTGGGAGGCTGAGGCAGGAGAATTGCTGTGAGTTTGAGGCCAACCTGAAGGTACATAGTGAGAGCCTGTCTCAAATATATATATATATATATACCCCTTTATAGATTTAATAACAGTTGTGACACCTTTAGAAATTGTTAATCAGTTGACTCTTTTAACCTCAGCCTCGATACTTTTAATGTCCTACAAAAGAGGTGGAACACAGCACTGAAGGAGAAGGATTTGTGGTTTCTGTTACAGGATCCATGATGGGTCAAAAGTAACACCGGCCTAGGGAGGCGCTTCCGGTGAGAATTACACCCTGCCGCTACAACAGCGACTCCTCTCATGCTCACACCTAACCTTCTGTACTCCTTCCCCATGCTATTTCCCATCCAGTCTCCTGAGACTTCCTAACGCAGCCACGACCTGTCTTTGATGCCAAAATTACACGGAGTTTTTAGTCTCACTAGGGGCGTCACACACAGTTGCGCAGCTTGTATGCTGCAGGGTGCAGGGCGCGCCATTCACATTGCAGTTTGATCCTCCTGCCTCAGGCTTCCAGAGTGCTGGGATTACAGGCATGCACCACCATACTCTGACTTTTGTCACTTCTTTTCCCACTTTTTCTTCTGAGGCAGGGTCTCACTATGTAGTGCAGGCTGACATTGAACTCACTATGTAGTCCAGGCTACCTTTGAACTCAAGGTGATTCTCCTGCCTCGGCCTCCCGAGTTCTGGGATTACAGACATGCGCCACCATACCTGGCTTCTTTTTGTTGTTTTTTGAGACAGAGGCTCCCTATGTAATTTTGGCTGGGCTTGAACTGACTATACAGCCCGGGCTGGGTTCAAACTCATGGTGATCCTCCTGCCTCAGCCTCCTGAGTGCTGGGATTACAGATGTGCACCACCATGCCCAGCCACTCTTCATATTATCTTTAACTTGCTCTGTGGTGGTGAGCAGTGCAGAGGTAACATGTAGAGAAACACATAGGCTCCTACGTCCACGTGGGGGAGAAACCCAAACCTTTGCCTTTATACTTTGCCAAGTATAAAGAAAGAAATCTTTAAAAGTCAAATCAAAGGGGCTGGGGATTTATCTCAGTGGCAGAGTGCTTGCCTGGCAAGCGCAAGGTCATGAGTTCAATTCCTGGTACCAGAAGAAAAGACAAAAAAAAAAAAAAATCAAAAAGTCAAATCAATACTTTACATTGATTTTGTTCCTTGGTTGATATAATCTATAACAATGAAACTTCAAATATGGGTCTCACTGAGAGAACTACAAAGAATGACAAAACATGAAATATTTGTCATACTTAAAATCTGATTTCTGAAATTGAAAAAGTGTCTCCAAAATTCTTCAGCTCTGAATTGCTGATATATAGGAAAGGATAGATTATTTTTAAATGGTGAAACAAAGTTTTTTACTAATAAATTCTTCATATTATTGCAAATGAAATCATGTGAGAAGCTTTATCTCATTACACGTAAAAGAATGTGCAAGTTTTTTGAGCATATTATGGTATATGTAAATCTAACGGCTAAACTGTAGAACGTAGTTGAGCACAGATTAAGCATTTGTTTAGCTCAGCACAGATTAAGCATAAATATCACATAATTCAGTGATATTTATATAAACTTTAAAGAATAAAAACCATGGGGCTGGGGATTTAGCTCAGCGGCAAAAGCGCCTGCCTGGCAAGCGCAAGGTCGTGAGTTCGGTTCCCGGTACCGGAAAAAAACCAAACCCAGAAGGGCACAACAGCTCTGAAGCCCAGTCAACTGCTCTTAAAAAAAAAAAAAAAAAAAAAAAAAAAAAAAAGAATAAAAACCATAATCTTAACTACTTGTGCCCACGTGGTGGGCACACACATACCATCTCAGCACTCCGAGACGGGAGGCTGAGACAGAAGGATCAAAACGTCCAGCCCAATCTGAGCAATTTAGTGAATTAGCAAAAGCCTCACTCAAAAAAGAGACAGAGGATGCATTAGCTCAGCATGAAGGCCCTAGATGTCACATCCAAACCGAACCCAAAACAAACAAATCCAAAAGCAAACCTCGACTGGTTCAAGTTCTTGAGTAGAAATATCTTCTAAAAACAAAAATATTAAGAAGCTAAATTTTTATGCTTTTACTTTTTTGGCAATTCTGGGGAGAGAAGCCAGGGCCTTGTGCATGCTAGGCAGGTGCCCCACCACTGAGACGCACTCCTGACTAGGACATTTTTAACATCACTTCAACCTTGAGATTTAAACACTGAGTCCTGGACATGTAGCTCAGTGATAAAAGCACCTCCTTTACATTCAGCAGCACCTAAAGGAATCAGTAAATAAATATGTCCAAAGTATACTTACGTTTATATTATAAAGAAAAAGTATATTGTAAATGTAATTTTAATTTTTTTC
This sequence comes from Chinchilla lanigera, assembly GCF_000276665.1. Lineage (NCBI taxonomy): Eukaryota > Metazoa > Chordata > Mammalia > Rodentia > Chinchillidae > Chinchilla > Chinchilla lanigera. The sequence continues at coordinate 2,968,934 of NW_004955466.1, read as the reverse complement.
AATCACTTTTTACTGGTATTAGTTCTTGTCTTATACTTAAAAGTAGTATTTTAAAATTTTGTATTTAAAATATATATTCTGTATTTCAGACCTCTGAATTAAATGAACTGACTTCATCATTTTGTTTTGTTTTGTTTTGTTTTTTCAGATAGATGCAGACCACTAAGCTAACAGTAAGCCCAGCTCAGGAAAGACGATCCATGCAAGGAGAAAACCAGGCAGTACCTTCCACATGGCAGAAATAAAGGACGCTCCTAATACATTAAGAATTCAAATCCATGTCAATCTAATTTATTTAAATCTTAACTATTTTAATTGTGGACATCTGTTTTAAAGGAATCTAGAGAGATGTGCAAGACTGTAAGATTTTCAATTCATAAAGTTTTTTAATAAGGTTTCTTTTCTTTGGAGTTGTTAAGCAAATTTATTATTCTCCATGTTTTCACTTTTCTTGAACATTAGCCTGTGTTGCTCTACCACAGGGCCATGTGGGGTTGCCCAACGGGGCGGGGGAGACCACATTCCTTCCATCTTCATGTCCTGGCTGAGCACCTGAGGCTAAGAGAGCATTTACTGCACCCATGAGCATCATATTCAAAAGGATTTGTGTGGGTTGAACCATCCCTGCATTCCTAGGATGAATCCCACTTGGTCATGATGTATAATCTTCTTGATGATTTGCTGTATTCTGTTTGCTAGTATCTTAGTGAGGATTCTTGTATGTATGTTCATTAGGGAGACTGGCTTTCTACATGCCAAAGAATACAGCTAGACCTATGTCTATCACCATGCACTAAATTAAAGCCAAAATGGATCAAAGATCTAAATATTAAAACAAAAACACTAAATCTACTGGAAGAGAAAGTAGGTAGAACTCTTAAAGACACAAGGTTAGAAAGAGAGTTCATGAACAAAACCAAACTGCACGGGAAATACTTCAAAGAATCAACAACTGGGATCTCATCTTATTAAAAAGCTTTTGCACATCAAAAGAAATCATCAACAGAGTGAAAAGACAACCCATAGAGTGGGAAAACTTTTAGCCAATTGTTCCTCAGACAA
>NW_004955466.1:2962748-2967050 GCF_000276665.1 Chinchilla lanigera | reverse complement strand
ATATGTTTTTTTTTAAACAATGGAGTACTACTTGGTCATAAAGAAGGATAAACTTGAGACTTTTATAGGTAAACAGGAGCAACTTGAGACCATACTCATAAGTGAAATAAATCAGACTCACATGTGTAAACATCATATTGTCTCCCTGGTGTGAGAATCTTAAAGAGTAAATAAGGTCTAAAGTGTACAGTAGATACTGTGAAATGGGAAGAAATTGTTCAAAATGAGAAAGGAATTAGGATGGGGACAAGGGGAAAGGACAAGAAGGGAAAAGGAAAAAAATGCAAGTCAGTTATACTTTTAGTGTCTCTTAGTTCATTGAAAAGGAAGGTTGAGCTGGGGATATAGCTCAGTGGCATAAGCACTTATCTGGCAAGCACCAGGTCCTGAGTTCGATTCCCGGTACCAAAAAAAAACCTCTATAATTGAAAAGGAAGATTTGTGCTAATATCAATTAGGGAAATTTTAATGCCCATATCATATACTTTAAATAACTACTTTATGAATAACAATATGCAGTGTATTAACTATTGTTATTCTCCTATTTTTTTGTTAGGAAATTTTGTTTTATCTTTTTTCCATGAAATAAAAAAGGGTTTAAAAAGGCCACGTATTTTTAAAAATAGTGCATGCTTTGCATGCACTATCTTACTTAATCTCCCCATACTCCAAAGAGCACTATTATTTTCTCTGCAGATGGTGAAAGTAAAGTTTACAAGTTACATATTCAAGGTGACACAGCTGGAAAAAGGTGGAGATGGCTTTGAGCCCTGAAAGCTCTATAGCAAGCTAAAGGCAAATTTGCAGATCCCATTAGAACTCATGCATCTAAGTTAGACATAAGCATAGTCTTAAAAGGCCATACAAATATATTTTACTCAAATATCACATAAATAAGCCAGGCATGGTGGCACACACCTGTAATCCCAGCACTCAGGAGGCTGAGGCAGGAGGATTGCTGTGAGTTTGAGGGAATCATAGGGTACACAGTGAGTGTAAGACTAGCCTGAACTATATAACAAGACCCCATTTCAAAACACCAAAAATAAAAATAAAAATAAATTTTATAAAACTACAGATATAACCCTGGTATTTTTACTGTGAGCCAAGCTGCCAAGGGAAGTATCTCCCGCCTCCATCGTCCCCCTCATGTCCACAGACATCCCTCGAGAACAGGGGTCCCCAGTGCTCAGGCCATGCAGCGCATGAGGGGAGTGGCAGGTCAGCTAGTGAAGCTCCATCTGCGGTGCAGTGGCTCCGCACGCCAGCGTTACACCCGAGCTCTGCCTGCTGTCAGATCAGGGGAGCACCAGAGTCTCACAGGAGCATGGATTCTACTGGGAAGTATACATATAAGGGCTCTAGGTTGTGTGCTCATTATGCGAATCTAAGCCTGGTGGTTTGTTTTGCTTTTTTTGAGACAGGGTCTTACTGTGTAGTTTTAGGCTAGTCTTATTTTTTTTTCCAGTACCAGGAATCAAACTCACGATCTTGCGCTTGCCAGGCAGGTGCTGTACCACTGAGCTAAATCCCCAGCCCCTAGGCTAGTCTTAAAGTCACTCACTCAAGATGGCCTCAAACTCACAGCAATCCTCCTGTCTCAGCCTCCTGAGTGCTGGGATTATGGTGAGCACCCCCTTGCCTAGCTGATAATGCCTGATGATTTATGGTAGAGGCAGTGATGCTAGCACTGGGGAACATAATTGTTCTGTATTGCAAACATACAATAGGGGCTGGGGATTTAGCTCAGCGGCACAGTACCTGCCTGGCAAGTGCAAGGTCGTGAGTTCAGCTCCTGGTACCGGAAAAAAAAAAAATATATATATATATATATAGTAAAAAAGTAAAAGAAAGAAACCCCTCACCACCGCCACAACCACCACTTCCCCTGTCTGTGGAAAAAAACTGTTTCCACCCAACCCGTCCCTGGTGTTGCTGTGGAACTGTGCAGTCAAGGATTATAGCCAGACTGGCTGCTGAGCACTTGAAATGTGGCTTGTGTGATGGCAAAATAGAATTTCACACTTACTTTGATCAAGTTAAATTAACACTTTAAAACTGGAGAATTGTAGAAAAAAGCTTTAAGCACAACTTCAGTCTTAGATTTAAAAAACATTTTTTTCCTATGCTGGGGATGAAATCCAGGGTCTCATGCTTGCAAGTACCTTATGATTCCCTCAAACTCACAGCAATCCTCCTGCCTCAGCCTATCACTAAGCTATAGCCCCAATCCAACAGCTAAATTTTTCATGTCATGTTGATATTTTGGTGTCAAATTTGAAATATTAGTGTAAAATACACAATGAATTTTTAAAATCCTTGGAAAAACATATGAAATAACAATAAGTTTTACATTATTTGCTGAAATTATATTCTTGATATATTGTGAAATAAAATATTTATAGATTTCTTTCAATATTTCTTTCTACTTTTTAATGCAGCTCTTAGATAATTTATTGTACATTTCCACTGGAGCTCACCGTTCTAGAGAAAACTCCTCTACCTGCTCCCTTGGCTCACAACCCAGAGGACCGTGTCTCCTCTTTTCCCTGCTGCTTCAAAACCGGAAAGAATTTCTTTCCCAACTTCACCGTCAGAAGCAAAAAAGATTTTCATGAAACCAAGAAGAGACTATAACTGGGAACGTTTTAAAATCATGTGTAAACATATACCAACAGTTTCTACTTTGTGGATAGCTTCCCCCTTTGGCTATTGTTACAAATGATCCCTTAGGTAAGAAAGTCAGACCTGTGATCGTTACTGTCTATCCAGAGTCCTTCAGATGGGGGTGACCAGCGTGCGTTGTGTTATACACACTGAACAGCTCCCCATGTGACAGGAGGGGGAGGGGAGCTCCAGGGAGTGACAGGGAGTGGGGGGTCTATAAAATGATCAGTTGTTTGTTTTTGAGACAGAGTCTCACTATGCTATTCAGGCTGGACTTGAACTGACTATGTAGCCCAGGCTGGCCTCAAACAACCCCCCTGCTTCAGCCTCCCGAGTGCAGGACTATACCCCTACACCCAGCCTCCTATTATGGCATGTAGCAATCTCCTCAAGCAAAATCCATTAATCTGTATAACCAATAAAAGAGTGAGGAAAAAAAGCCTTTCCAAGTCTGAATAGGAGCCCTTTGGAAAACAATTTGGAAGATACCTACTAAGACCTGCTTGCTATGTGACCAAACAATCTTACTCCTAGTTATTTACTCAGGAAAAATAAAAAAATGTTCACAACGAGACGTAGGTTCAAAATAAGGCTAATATACAAACGGCCACAGGAGTTTCATTCATAATAGCAAAAGGCTGGAAGCAACCCAAACACCCATCAACAGACGAGCTGTTAAACAAATTGCGGTCGGCTCATCCCTCAGTTCTACTCAGCAACAAGAAGAAACAAGCTGTTACCAAGTGCTAGGACACAGGGGTGAATCTTAGAGATATTACATTGGATGAAAGCTACCAAAAGACTACGTATATATGATTTATGTGAGGATTTAGAAGATGGTTTCTTAAAACAGGCTTCGTTATCACTGAAAACATCAATATTTCATAACTAGTTTTTTAAAAAACTCCTTGTGATATTTACTTTCCTATGTAGCAGTGTACAGGACAGGGTTATTACATTTTTCACATAAATCTCCCTTTTATAGCCTTGCACCAATATCCTTCATGTTATATCTTTCCCACATCAATCTATTATAAAACTACTGGGTTACCACGCTGATTTCTTGGAAGAGTGCCATTCAATAGAATGCCTATGCTTATAAAAATGCTCAAAATCTGTGCAGCCCACTATAGCTAAGTACAGCTTTAGCGCATAATAAATTTTTTGTAATAGGAACTGAGCTTTTTTACTTTTCTTTTGCAGCAGGATCTCACTAAGTCACCAAGTTACCTGGGCTGTGCTGGACCTTGAGATTTTTCCTCCCTTGGCCTCCCAGATTATAGAATTGTGCCGTCAAACCAGTTAGGTCATAATTCCTAAGGTATTTCCTTACTAAAAGGAAGACATATTAATTACTCATTCTAATCTAAAACAAAATTGTAGAACTGTATTTTGGCAGTCTTTCAATGAACTGAGATGCTTTTCCATGTGAATGTAGAAATAAGTGGTGCATATAAACACAGGATAGTGTGACTGGTTATTAACTTAGATGGTGTTATAGGTTTTTTTGTGTTTTGTGTGTGTGTGTGTGTGTGTGTGTGTTTTTGAGACAGGATCTCGCTATGCAGTTCAGGCTGGCCTTGAGCTCACTTTGTAGCCCAGGCTGGTCTTGAACTCACAACGATCCTCCTGCCT
>NW_004955466.1:2951101-2961427 GCF_000276665.1 Chinchilla lanigera | reverse complement strand
TTCAAAAAGGCTATGAAATTATTTGTATCTTTTTCTTGTCAAGCTCCCAATGAAATTTCAATTTTGTTTGTGTGGAAAAATCACAGCTGCTGCTTCATATTCTTTTTTTTTTTTGTACCCCAGGCTGGCTTTGAACTCATAGGGATCCTCCTGCCTCAGCCTCCTGAGGATTACAGGTGTGCGCCACCGCGACTGGTTTAACTCATTCTTATGCGAATACCCTTGGTTGGGTCTGAGTAGTGTCTGGCCTGAATTCCAAAAGAATCAGACCCCAACTCCTATTCTCTCTTGAGCTGCTGCTTCAAAATAGCTTTTGTGCCAGACACAGTGGCGTTGGGCTTTAGTTCCAGCTGTTCTGGAGGCTGAGGCAAGAGGGTCACTTAAACCCAGGAGCTCAAACCCAGCCTGGGCTGACTTCATCTCAAAACAAACAAAACCCAGCTTTGCTGGGCTGGGGTGCAGCTCTGTGAAAGAGTGCTTTCCCAGCATCCGGAAGGTCCTGACTTATTTCCCTAGAACTAAAAGCGAGAAAACAACTGAACAAAAACCCCAGCTTCGTCAAGCTCACTGACTTGAGCCACTTCGTTAGAAGTGATGGCTGGTTGGGCCCTCATCTGACGTGACTGTCGCCAGGAATCTTCCCCAGTTGATCATTTTCTGCGTTTCCTTCTCTCCCGAAACCTCCTTCTGGGGTTATTCTTTATCTTCTTGCATGCTGAAGTTTGGAAATGTCCCAGAGCTGGAGCTGTAACACGAAATAGTGTACTTCTCTCTGCCCGGGTTTGAATCGCAGCTGCACAACTCACTAGCTGTCTGATCTGAAAAAAGTCACGTACATCTTCGGAGACCCAGTTCCTTATTTACAAAGTGAGGAGAAAAGGGACTGTCTCCTGGTCAGGAAGACAAAGGAAACTTACACGTGCTCAGAAGTGTTTAGAACAACGTGCACGAGCTGTCTTTTCTGTTTTTATTGTGTTCATTTGTAGGTCAGCTCTTGTGGTGCCGGGGTTTGAACCCAGGGCCTTGAACGTGGGAGAGAACTCTACCGCCGGGCCACGTCCCCAGCCCTATGACCTTATTTTTATCACTCTACTCTTACTGATCTGGCCTCATGGCTTCAGATGCCATCTATACATTGTTAATTCCAAATTTACCTCTAGTGGGATTCCGCCCTAAACTCTAGAACCTTATATTCAACTGTCAGCTCATCACCTCCAGTTGAATGCTAATGACCACTGACAATTGAACGTGTCAGAATTATAGCTTTATTCTCAGTTTCTGATTTTTTTTTTTTTTTTTTTTTTTTGAGACAAGGTCTCGCTATGCAGTTCAGGCTGGTCTTGAGCTTACTTTGTAGCCCAGGCTGGTCTCAAATTTGTAACGATCCTCCTGCCTCAGCCTCCCAAGTGCTGGGATTACTGGTGTGCGCCACCACACCTGGCTCAGTTTCCAATTTTTCAGGCATTCTTTGACACTGCTCATCCACAGCCAGCAGAACACCCTGTTATATCTACGTTTAAAATACACCTTGATTCCAAGCAGTGACCCTCAACCCCAGGGCTAGCCTTCTACTCCAAATCAGCATCCTCTTTCACCTGCGTCATCTCAACCTTACCTCCTTCCCGCCCGTGTCTTCCCTTCTCGGGAGGCAGCCAGAGTGAGCTTGTTAAAGCCAGTGAGATCAAGTCACCTGCCCCGCAGTGCGTGCACCAGCGCGATGCGACCTTTGCCCTTAGCTCCTCATGCTCTTCCTTTTCCCGCTCCCGTCGGGCCTGCCCCCGCCTTGGCGGCCTCACACATGTTCCAGCGGCTTCGCCTCAGAGGCCCCGCACACGCTACTTCTCACACCTGAAACATCCAGGCTCCGCACGCTGCTCCTTAGATTCCTTCGGGTCTCATTTCAAATGTTGTCCCATCTGTGAGGCCTGTCCCACCCTGGTTAAACAGCGACATTCCCACACCCCGTGACTCCGCGCTCCCTTATCTGCCCTGCCCAGCTCTGTGTTCCCTTGGACTTACTCACCGCCTGACACACTGTCTGCGTGTTAGTCAGCTCCAAAGTAGAATGTGAGCTCCGTAAAGCAAGGACTTTGTCTGCTTAGCACTGTGTACTTTTAGATTCCTCAGCATCCCATACAGTGCCTGGTACACGGTGGTATAGTCAACAATCACGAACGAGTGAAACAGAGACGAGTAGATGGAAGAGGAGTGAGGTAAACTTCAGCTTTATCAAATGTTTGGCTATAACTCTCATTTTAGGTCAGATTTCTGCGTAGGGATGGTTGCTTTCATCCTCCGCTTCCCTCATCCCAGTACTAACCCGATATGACCCTGCTTGGCTTCAAAGATCAAAAAACGCTGGGCACAGTTAGAGTGGGATGGCTGTGGGCCGGCCTTTGCTTCCACGTGGCCGGAGGGAGGCCGTGGCAAGTACAAAGAGAAAATCTGTCTTTCACCACCTCCTGCCTACGCATCGGGGTTCACTCGGGCCACTACAATAATTTCTTGTGAATTAATATAGCTGAGAATTAGAAAAACAAGAGGTTCTTTCAAAAGACACATAGATTCAGCTAATCCCCTGCACTTAACTTTTACTCTCGAATTATACACTTTTCCCTAACGCTTAGATAGTTTGTTTTTAACATATAACAAGTTTTAAAGGCTTCCGTGCGTGAACCTTTACCAGATCTCTCAGTCATTTTCCACTTGCTAGGACAAAACACCCAATGCCCACAGCTACGGCAGAGGCTTGCTGTGACTCCCAGTCTTGTTCGTGGTTGACCGGCTCCAAGACAAGAGCAGGACACAGAGGAAACTGGCAGAGGAAGAGGCGCTCAGCCCTGGAGGGGTCGCGCCCATTCTCAGGGGCTACATCCATTTCTCAGAGGCAGAGAAAGGGGAGCCAGGGCCAGAACATATACACGCTTCTGTGCCACGCCCCGGGACCCCTCCAGCCCCCCCCCCCAACTGCACCTTTAGCTACTGAATCTGTCAGTGGACAAAGCCACTGAAGAGTAAGCAGCCCCTGATCCAATCACCTTTCACAGGCCTGAGAATTTGGGGGGCATTTTGGACCAAAACTATAAAAGGGCTAGTGTCTAGTCAAAGCACGTAAACCTCTGTCGTGAGATAGACTGGGGGAAGTCAGCTGAGGATGGGGATTTGGGGTAGAAATTACAGATGCGGTAGTTCTAACTTGGTAGTATTTGTAAAACTGTCAGTGGGAGGAGATACGTGAGACTTTGCACACATCACTCTCAGAGAACCCCTAACATTCCCACGTGGCAGACTCCAGCAGAACCAAATAGGCATTAGTCCTCAGTAGTTTTTTAAAAGTGCATTGGTGGGGTGGAGATCTGCTAAGCCAAGCCGGAGATAAACCTTTAGAGGCACTGGGGAAAATGATACTGTTTTCTTTTCCTTTCTTGAGAGTAATTTTTAGAAGAATGTTTCAAACCATGTTTGGGAATATGCACAGTTTTACGTCAAGTAAATGTAAACAGTGTGTAGCTGGTGCCAGGGCCTGATTACTCAAGAACTCACTGAGGGCTCTCAGGCCCCCTGGCCTCTGAGTAACATTTCCAGCCACCGCAGGAAGGCAGAACAGCAAGCCAGAGTCTCTACCCTTGTAATCTCAGGGAGGGCCCAGAGAGTGGAGAAGCACTTGGCAGCAGGAATAAAATGCACAGATTGTTTTTTCCCCTTTAACTTTAGAATAGAGGAGATAAATATACATAGCACCTTGGTAAAAATGTGTGAATCTGCGCTAATGAAAAAATTCTCACATCAAGTGTGCCCAGAAGGACAAACTCTTCTAATATTAGAATTAAAAATAAGCCGGGCATGATGACGCAAGCCTGTAATCCCAGCACTCGGGAGGCTGAGGCAGGAGGGTCTTGCTGTGAATTTGAGGCCAGCCTGGGCTACAAAGTGAGTTCAAGTCCAGCTTGGACTGCATAGTGAGACCCTGTCTCAAGAAAGGAAAAAAAAAAAAAAAAGAATTAAAAAATAAAGATTGTATGCAAATGCAGTCTCTCCATTTCTGTGGGTCAGGAAACAGGAAGCAATTTAGCTGCTCTGCTCTGGCTGCCGTCTCTCCTGCGGGTGGAATCAGGATGTCTGCTGGGACTGCAGGCATTTCACGCCTCAGCGCGGGAAGGCTCCCTCACCCGCTGTCACTAGAAGCTTTGTTTCCGCTCTAGCCTTCCCTAGTGCAAGGCGACACATCACTACTATCTCTTTATCGCTTAGAGGCAAGTCACTAAATGCCAAAAGGCAAGCGGGACGACAGACTCCACCTCTCACAAAGAGGAGCGTCAACTATTTGTGGACATTTTTGTTTTGCATTTTGATGCGGGGTGTGGGGGCAAGCCCGGGCTGTGCACTTGCTAGGCAAGAGCTTTACCACGTTCCAGCCTTGAAGAATATTTTATCTGTGACCTTGGGGCTTTTTTTGCCCTCGAATGAATAGTGACTGGGTAGATAAAAATCAAAAAATGTCCAAAGCATTTTCACAATCTATTGTCTGTGTCTGCATTCATAGCTAATAATAGCTGTATTATCTGTTTCCTTCCCACCCGCCCCAGCTCCACCCAACTGCCCCGTCCAGTATGGGCAGAAACCCTCACACATTCCTGAGTACTACACAATTTCACACACCCCCAGCGGTGTTCATTTTCATTTACACCTAAACATTTTTTTGATGTCAAAAGTTCAAAAAAAAATTCATACTTCAAATATTCAACACAGCTGCCCTTGTCTTCAAATTGACTCTTCTACAAACTTTAATACATTCCTGCAGGGTGAGTTTTCCTTTCAGAAGTTGTGTCGCTTTTCCTCTAGTATCATAGGTCTGCTTATGAGCTCAGAGGGGTGTGGAGACTATCTGCCATCCAAACTCTGCTTGATGTGTTTATTTTTTGTTTTGTTTTGGTACCGGGAATTGAACTCACTACCTTGCACTTGCCAGGCAGGCTCAGCTATAATCCCCGGCTGCTTGATGTGTTTTAAGGGACCCTTGTCCTCCCAATTATAACATATTTGTGTGTGTGGGGAGGTGTCTAGTGCTGGGAATCGAACCCAGGACCTATGTGTTGAGCTACATCCCCAGCCCTTTTTTGGTCTTTTTGAGACCGGGTTTCCGCGTACCTCAGCCTCCTGAGTGCTAGGACTACAGGTGTGCGCCGCCACGCCCAGTGGCTATTTGGTTTTGATCTTGTCTTCACTAGAAAAATTTTCAAGTTTTCCAAAATTATCTATGTCCTCGCTCCAAAAAGAAATTTCTCACGGACCAGTTTTAATTTATCTGAACATCCCCAGCCGAAAGGTATAAATATCAGAAAGGTATAAATAAAAGTATGACGATGACTGACACGCTGAATACTACATCTACTGCCCTGAGGTTATTGCTGAGTTTTGTCTCCATCAGAAGCCTGGGATTCTTTTCTCTGTGTAGTGTTCAAATTTACAAAAAAGGATTGCAAATTTTTGTTCTCAATTTAATTTAAAAAATTGATTGATAAATAGAAGGTATCCCCAGTACCACAGAAATATATATATTTATAGTTTACAACCTGATGTTTTGAGATTTGTATACATTATGGAATGGCTCAATTAATTAACACCTCAACGTATTTTCCTTTTTTTTTTTTTGGTGGTAAGAACGCTTGAAATCTAGTCAATGATTTTCAAGCATGCTCTACATTACTAAGTATAACCACAGAAGAGATCTCTTGAATTTATTTCTATCTAACAGAAATTATGTCTCTTGTGACCGTCTCCCCCCGTGTCTATCTCTTTAAAGCCATGTATGGAGTTGGGTTTTCCTGTTATTGTAAGTCCTTTCACTGCAGTTTATTCTGTCTCCACTCTCACCCCTAAGTAGCTGGTAAAGCTCCTGTTGATGGACGGCCTTATCTTTCTCTGAGCCTGCAGAGCCCCTGATTTGCATTTGCCTTATTTTCCCTGGTGCTTTGCTCATCTTATCTTGTCCCTTTTCGAGCTCCTCCAGGAGCGGGGCTGTCACTTGGTGCAGTTCCCACAACACAAGGTCTAGCACACAGGATTGCTCTATAGTTTCTACCAATAAGTGATCTTTATGTTAAAGTCAATTGAGCTGACTGATACTGAGCAATACAGAATCACGCACGGCCGACAGCAGACAGCCGAGCCTTACATTTCACAGTGTCCACTTCATTGCAACCTTGCATTTCTCAGCTCAGGGATATAGCATTTTTGCTAGATCTAGAAAATGTTAGCTACAGCTGTAAAATACCAAGATAATAATAATAGCCAAATCCAATTAAGTTAGAAAAGTTTGTGGTTTGTGTCTTGTAATTTTGTTACTTTTAAAATGTAGATATTGGGCTGGGGATTTAGCTCAGCGGCAAAGCGCCTGCCTGGCAAGCGCAAGGTCGTGAGTTCGGTTCCCGGTACCGGAGAAAACCCCCCCACACCAAAAAAAGTAGGTATTTATTTACTAATATATCTATTAGTTTGCTCTTTAATGATATCTCTGATTTTATGGCTTGGATATATGTCCCCCCCAGGGTCGTGTGCTGAGGACTTGGTCTTTAAAGCGGTAGTGTTCAGAGGTGCAGCATTTGGGAAGGGATGGGGTTGCAAGGGCTTTAATTTTGTTTCTGTTTTGTTTTTTGAGACAGTCTCATCTGTAGCTCAGAGTATCCTTAAAATCACTATGTAGCCCAGGCTGGCTTCAAACTCACAGTGATCCTCCTGCCTCAGCCTCCCAAGTGCTGGGATTACAGGTGTGCACCACTACACCTGGCTCTAATTTTATCAGTGGTCAATCCATTGATGAATTCATAGGTCAATGGCTTATTAGGGCTGAAGAATATATTTTGTCCCAGCTGTTTTCTCTGTCTGTATGTCTGTCTCCCTGTCTCTGTCCCTCCGTCTCTGTGTCCCACACTGTGGTGGGTTGACAACTGGTGGTCAGCTTGTAACACCCAGCTGAACTGAACCAGCGTGGTGCTGGGTGTGGGAGGCCCACCTGAGGACTGTTGCTGGCAGCATAAGAGGCAGAACTGGAGGGGAAAAAGTTTAGAGGCAGTTAGAAGCTGTTAGGGAAGCTATAGGGAGCTGCTGGTTTTCTTGGAGGAGCTTGTCACGCTGCTTTCCTGATGAGCTCAGCTGTCTCATCGTCCAAGGAGCTCAGGATCTTGTTGGCTCTGAGAATGGCTATGGTTCGCTTTGGGGGAGCTCTGGTCCTGACTTTCAGCATCGCTTCCTGGCTCTGGAAGGGAAGATGGTACACTGCTCAGTCTCCTGGAGAAGCTTGTCATGCCGGCTTTCTTGGTGTGAGCCCGGCTGTTCTCATTGTCAGAGGAGCTCAAGACCTCCCTGTTGCTGAGGATGGCTGTGGTACTTTTCAGGGGCGCTCTGGTTCTTACTTTGAGCATTGTTTCCTGGCTCCAGTGCAGATCCCCCAGGCTGCTAGTACAGATCCTTCCTCCTGCTAGCATAGACTTTCTAGCTTCCACCACTGACCTTCGGGCCTTCGCAGCGCAGATCCATGAAATAGGCCAGCATGAAGCATTGCCATGGGCTCTAGGGCTCCAGCTGGACTCCTGCAGGACATTACCGTGGGATCCAGGCTCTCAGCTGGATTCTTTGGTCTTTAGTGTGTGGGGAGATTTCCTGCATTCTCTTTATATATGATTCTTTGGGTGACTATTATAAAATAATCTCATAAAATATATGTCCTGTATTGTATTGTTTCCCCCTTAAAAGCCCCAAACTACAGCACCCACCCTCTTCCCGGCTGCTGTGAGGGGAACAGCTTTGCTCTACTGCCATGACATTGTGCCTCATCCCATGCCCACAGCAATGGAAACAGAAAACCATGGACTGAAACCTTCAAAACTGTAGCCAAAATAAATCCTTCCTCCTTAAAGTTGATTTATATCAGGCGTTTTATCACAGTGCTGGAAACCTGCCTACATGTCTTCGATCTGAGTCAGTGAGTAGTCTGCTTTTAATTTGCCTTATCACTGATCATCTGCTTCATACAACTGTAAGGGATAAGGCCACTATCCAGTTATGACAAACTGGCTTTTACTAGCACAAAGAGGAGATAGAATGGCCTTAGTTACGGATTTCTCAGGAAATAACGAATGGTAGAATCGTCCCCCCCGCCCTTTTTTAAATGGTAGAATCTTGAAAACTGAGATTTCAAACCTGTTACAGGTGGCTGGGCTGCGTGCCTGGGCTTCCTCTCCGCAGCCGGCCCTCCTTTCTCCAGGGCGTTTTCTCCTTCTACTCCGCACAAGCTTGCTCTTGCTCGGTGAGAGCCAGTGTCTCCCCCACTTTTCACTTTTACTTTCTCAAACAAACTTTGCCACTGCTTAAACTTACAGCTGAAATACAATGGTAATATTCCCCCCAATTTTTTTCAGTGCTTAAGGTGGAACCCAGGCTCTCACACAGCTAGGCAAGAGAGAATATTTTAATGAAATAAAATAGAGTATTTTTCTACATAAACATGCAATAAGGGACACTGGAGGATGATGGGTAGGCAGACGCCAAAATAAAGGCGGAGGGAGGGTATTTACTGTGTTTACTCTCCACTCATGCGTGAATGTATGGATGGATATATGTACATGTGTATTTAGTACTGGGCGGTGAACTCAGAGCCTTTGCACTGAGCTACATCCCCATTCCTTCTTTTATTTTTTATTAGTCTCTAAAGTGCTTAAGGTGGGCTCACCTCAGGGTCCTCCTCTCAGCTTCTCAGGTGCTGGGATTGTTAGGGCTGTGTACTGTGCCTGGCCGGTATATTTCATGTTATAGTTTGGGTTTCACCACTCAGCCATAATATTTAGTTACAAATCTGCCAGGGTGACTCAGCAGGTTCACTGCCCTGTGACAAGGATGAGCAACTTTTCAGACAGGGGGTTTTAAACCACCGATTGCCAATTTCCTTCTATTTTGGGACAAATAATACGGTATATTCTTTTACTTCCATACGCAGAAGCTACTAGAATCTTAAAACCAGAAACATCATAAAACAAAGCAAAAAAACTACCTTGTGTCACAGATGAGAAAACTTAGGCCCAAGAAGTTCTCACTCACCCAAATCACAGAACTAGTTAGTAGCAAAGCCGAAGCTCCACGCAACTTGCTTCCAACTTCTAGAAACTCCATTCTTCCAAACTGCGCCCCGAGACCAGGAAGCTGTTAGTCTGGGGATTTGGGCTGTGTTCACCAGAGAGCAGGTTTCTTTTTTTCCTCAGTGTCTGCCCTACTCTAAAATGAAAATATCAACTGGGCATGGGAGTGCATGCCTGTAATCCCAGCACTCTGGTAGGCCAAGGTAGAAGGATGGCAAATGCTAGCCCAGCCTAGACAACTTTACAGCTTAGTGGGATCCTGTCTCGAAGTTGAAGTTTTTAAAAGGCTAGGAATCTAGCTCAGTGCAAAGGCCCTGAATACAATAACCAGCACAAAATAAAACAAACCCAAAAAATCTTTTAAAAAAATAATGAGTAATATTTTACAGCACCTTATAAAGAATTCCCACGTATTTTGAGATCAGTAGCTGCTTTGCTGTTTCACACTAACCGTGATTTTATTGAAGTGGGGTCCTGCAACAGGGATCTAAGCAACTGGGGAAGCAGGGCGAGGTACCTGGGGGGTTGATTTGGACGGAGGTGCTTTGGAAAATTGCCTGGGCCAGATGTGATAAAGAAGTACTATTTAAAGAGGCTATTTCCTTGAACAGTTAGATCACTGGCCCATAAGTGGAGGCGATTTTGCTTCCTAGAGGACCTTTGGCAATGTCTAGACACACCTTTGTCACAACCGGGAAGGGAGGTGCAGCAGGCATCTCGAGGGCAGAGGCCGAACCTGCTGGCACACGTTCTACAGTGCATAGGACAGTCCACGTAACAAGAATCACCCAGCCAACGCCGGTAGTGCCAAGGCGGAGAAACTGTAACCCCAGCACTCTGGTAGGCCTAGGTAGAAGTATCACAAGTCCTAGCCCAGCTACTGTTTAGGTGGAGAAAAACTCACTGAGGAGCCAGAGCTAATGTCTTGGCTTACTCCTCATTCGGTGTATGCATTTAAGAACTTGTAAAAGAAAAATCACACGCAATTTCCTTTCTAAAAGAATTTTTATTGTAAAATTTGAATTTAAAAAAAGTAACAAAGTAACACACAAAACCAAAACAACACAAAAACCGTAAAAATGATACAGGTTTTCAAAACAAAATGATAGGAATTAACAGTAGTTGCTTTCTGTACTGTTCTTTTGCTATTTTGTAAAAGGTTGTCTGTTAATGTTTTCCTTTTATTTTTAAAATA
>NW_004955466.1:2948979-2950796 GCF_000276665.1 Chinchilla lanigera | reverse complement strand
ACTGGGTGTGGTGGCGCACGCCTGTAATCCCAGCACTCGGGAGGCTGAGGCAGAAGAATAGTTGCAAGTTCGAGGCCAGCCTGGGCTACAAAGTGAGCCCAAGGCCAGCCTGAACTGCATAGCAAGTCCCTGTCTCAAAAAGACAAAAAACAAAAACAAAAACAAAAACAAACAATAAAAACCAAATTAGTTGTTCAGATTACCAGATAAAAGCACGCAAAATTGGTCCAAAAAAATTTAAGCACCAACTGTTCCTTTCAATAAACCAACAATTCCTTTTTTGAACGCAGCTAATAGTTTTTAGAAATCCTGGAGACTGTTAACCCGAAGTTACAAATTCTTATACATCACGGGAAGGAAGATGTGTCGACGGTTCAGCTTTGGCGTTCTGCAGCTGGCTGTCCGTCTCTACTCGAGTCCACTGAGACACTCCACGGCGGGAGGACCAAGCGCTGCTCAGACCTTGGCTCTGTCTTATTTTAAATGTTTCTTTAAAATATTTTAATTAGTACACGTTTGCAGAAGATGATCACGTTCACCATGGGGGCAATGGTAGGTGCACATTACACACCTTAATTCTTTTTACAGCCCCGGGCCTTGCTATGTGGTCCAGGAGGCCTTGCACTTGCTGTGCAGTCCGGACAGGCCTCCAGCTCGCACTCCTCCTGCCTCAGCCTTCTGAGTTCTGGGATTACAAGGAGCATCACCAAGCCCGGGAGCTCTACTTTACTAAATCTGTAAAGACTTGGATGGAATAACGATCGGATTTGAGGGTAACGATCCAGGGAGAGCAGCGATCCGAAGATCTTGACCATCTGGAATGATGGTTTGCTGAGTTCAGAGCACCACAGTTCACGCCACTAACAACCCAGAGGGTGTCACAAGAGTAAAGGGAAGGTTGTGAAAATTGGAAAGAAGGGGTGTGGGGACCCTGGGAATGACCTAGGAAAGCCTGGCGGGGGAGACGACCAAAGACTTGGTAATCGCCAGGTCCCAGGCTCGGAGGGAGAACTGTCTACGCAGTGTGGCCCGTGGGGAAACTGGAATCAACAGACAGAAGTGATAAGCAGGTTTGGGCCTAATAGCAGAGGTTGATTAACAAACGTTGTAACTGTTCCCAGGCGGGAGAGCAAGCCTGGGAGAGCACAGCTCCTGCTTCCTGAACGCAGCTGCGGGCGGCAACTCTTAGCCCCGCTGGGGAAGCCAAGCAGGGCAGCGAGCTCGCGCACTCCCAGCTACCCGGGAGGCTGAGGCAGGAGGATCGCCTGAGCCCAGGAGTTGGAGACCCGGTCTCAAAAACGAAACAACCGAACAAGTGTTGTGGCGAACTGCCGTCTCAGCACTTGGGCCTCGCCCTCCTTCTGCGGGCCCTGACTCGGTGCCCCTCGGGCTCGCCGTCCTCGCAGGGCGCCCTCGCCCCCAGCACCGGCCCTGCCCGGGACCAGCGCGGCTCGCTGCAGCGTTCTGGGAAACAGCTGTGGCCCGCGGCGTCCTCTCTGCTGTGCAGAGTTCGGTCCCCGCTGGCCGCTTTATAGAGTCTGTGGACTCAGGGAATTCCGCGGGGCGCGGCACGCACGCAGGTGTTTCACTGTGTCGGCGCCGCGTTTTAACAAACGCTGAGGACTTGTGACGCCGGGCAAGACAGGAAAGAAGAGTCGCCTCCGCGGGCACTGGATTTTCCTCCGCGGACGACGAGCGCCCGGGGATGGAGGGTCACGCGCTGCAGCGCGTTAGCCGGCTCCCGACGCCGCCTGGGGGAGACCTCGCGGCCCCGCGCAGCTCCGCCGCGGGCTCGGCGCCCGCAGCGCCCAACCCGC
>NW_004955466.1:2928326-2948226 GCF_000276665.1 Chinchilla lanigera | reverse complement strand
TCCCTTTAGCGCGGAGCGTCGTCGGCGTCGCCGCCAGGCTCGGCCGGGTCCCGGGGCTCTCCGTGCCTGCGTTCTTAGCACACACAAGCAGTTGCTGCTTCCTCGTGAGCGCTTGGAGGAGAAGCCCAGGGTCGCCCCCGCTTCCCACCCTCTGCTCCGCGTTCGCGGGGGCACTCCGAGGCCGGGGGGCCGCGGGAGCCGCTTCCACCGCGAGGCGCTTCAGCGATCGCACATTATGCAACTTCCTAACGCTAACTCACCTTCTCCGTTCGGTTGATGGACACGCAGTAATGTGTGTGGAATTTAGGTTTCGGTTGAAAATTTGCGTGGCAGTCTAGGCTAAAATTAAAATCTGATCGCCGAGGGGCTTTTAGAAATAGTGTACGTGTGTGTTTCGTCCCTGTTCCCTAGATTTGGAAAGTCTGTATAACAGAAATCGTACAGGTTTTGATTTCACCGACAAGGTGAAAGTTGGTAGCATTTCTGAGTTTTTAAAAAGCAATACCATGTTTTAATGATAGTGTCCTAATTGTGCTTTTGAATTATATTAGAAGTTAATAACCTGTTAAAGTTTGCAAGAGGAACAAATGACGTGTTGATTATTGGTGTCTTTGAAGTACATGTATTGGTCGTAATGAAGATTAAGTAAGCTTTCTTGAAGATGAACAGCTGATTTTTTTTAATAAGGTCCCTGTGAACATAACGTAGTTTAAAAATGCTGTCCAAACTACTGTAACAGGCTGAATGTATAAAAATGTGAGAGTTTTGCAGAAGAAACAGACATAAATATGAAAATCACTGCATTATTTTAGCTTTGTTTTTTTAAAAAAATCGTGTAAATCTTACGGCAAATGACTTCCCTGGGTGACTTTTGGCTAAAGCAGATTTGAACTGGATAAAGGTAGACTCAAGAATATACATTTGTTTTAAAGCGTTAAAATAGGAAAAGTTATGTAAGTTTTACTTGAGGGTGACCTAAGTCAGTCCAGTAGCTTAACTATTGTTATATGATCTTCCTGAATTATGATCTTGATTAAAAATCTCACGACAGACAGAAAATTTGGTCAGGAAATTTGGTCTTTTTTACCTATCAGTATAATGAGATGTATTTCTCTTAGATTTTCCAATTTTAGGGTGTCCGGAATAGTAGTATCCTGGTATATATGTGCTTTACTTTATTTCTTAATAGGGTATATGTGCTTTAGAGTATAATCTATTGCATACTTACTGAGTCATAGAATCACTGAGATGGAAATAATCATGGTGGTTCTGTAGTCTAACTTTCCCATTTTCTGGAAGGAAAAAGAGAGTTTTATAGAGATGAATTAGCCTGTAGTCTGCTAGACAGTGATGGAGTTGGAGCTAAATGTGAAAATGTTTGTCTCCGTATTCTAAGTTCATTGCATCCCTCACGATATCTTGTTTTAAATACATCGGTAAGTTACTTTCTCCAAACCATGGATGTAGCAGGCAGGGTTGATTATTTCCCTTATGCATATTTTCCTTTCTTCCTTCCTTCCTTCCTTCCTTCCTTCCTTCCTTCCTTCCTTCCTTCCTTCCGTCTGTCCGCCGGTCACACCGTCCATCCGACTGTCTTTTTGAGACAAGGTCTTGCTATGCAGTTCAGGCTGGCCTTGAGCTCACTTTGTAGCTCAGGCTAGTCTCAAACTCGCAATGATCCTCCTGCCTCAGCCTCCTGAGTGCTGGGATTACAGATGTGTGCCACCGTGCCCCCACTTCCTTCTCTCTCTGTCTGTCTCTGTCTCTCTTTCCCCCCCTTCCCGCCCCCTCCCTGTCTCTGGCACCATGACTCATTGCCCTACTGAAGGGTTTTTTTTTCAGTTTTTCAATTGTTTTTCTTTTTTGGTACTGGGGATTGAACCCAGGGCCTCATTCATGCTAAACAATAGTTGTACCACTGACCTACATACGTAGCCCCTGTTTTTTTTTTTTTTTGACACAGGTCTTGCAGTAGTTCAGACTGGACTCTAACTCCCAGTGATCATCCTGCCTCATCCTTCTAAGTGCTGGGATTACAGACATGCGCCACTATGCTTCATTCAGTTTTTCAGTATTTCAAACAATGTTTAATAAATCTCTGTGTCCCTGTCTCCTTAGGCATCATTTCTGCCAACACAGTATGAGTGACAGTGGTTTCTCCTCCTTACTCATGAGGTGTTACCAGATTTTTAAGTTTCTGCACTTGGTTAGGAATTATATAGTATTTGTTTCCTTTCACGTGTGGCAAGCATCAGTGGGCCCCCAAAGATGTACTAATGACTGGAACCTGTGAATATGTTTGGTGAATTGAAGTTGTTAGTCAGCTGGCTTTAAAAATTGGGAGATTATCATCGATTATTCAGATAGACCCAGATATCAAGAGTTTTTACAAAGGGAAAGGAAAAGGCAGAATAATCAGGAAGAAGATGTAACAAGGAAGCAGTGTCAAAATAAGTATTTTATACCTAAGTATTTTTGTTGTGATTATGTTTAATCTGTAGATCAACCCAACCTTTTTAACAAAATCGTTAAATTTATGGTAATTTGTTATAGCAATATGTGAAAATATTCGCTGTCAAACTTGTTTTGAAATGGCTGAACCACTTTGCCTTCTCCACTAGTAATATATAAGTTCTAATAGCTTTAGATCCTCATCAGCACTTAGTATGATCAGTCCTTTTAATTTTAGACGTTTCGTTAGGTATGTGGTAATATCTCATTGAGATTATTAATTGTAATTCTCTTATGACTAAGAGTGTTAAGTATTTTTTTGTGTGCTTGTTTACCATCTTATGTCTTCTTTGGTGAAGTGTCCACATCTTTTGCCCATTTTTATTTATTTTTCAGACCAGGTCTTGTTGTGTTCTTCTGGCTGTCGTTTTTTGTTTTTTTGTTTTCTTTTTTTTTTTTGAGGCAGGGTCTCACTATGTATTATAGGTTGGCCTTGAACTCCAATCCTCCTGCCTCAGCCTCCTGGGTGCTGGGATTACAGACATGTGCCACCACCCTCAGCCCTCTCTGGCTGTCCTTGAACTCATGGGCTCAAGTGATCTTCCTACCTCATCCTCCTCATGCACCACCTCACCTAGTTTGTTTTCTTATTGTTGAATTTTGAGTGTTCTTTGTAGGCTTTTGTCCAGTAAGTGATTTGTTAAGATTTTTCTCCCAGAGTTTCATTTCTTTTTCCAGTTATGCCATGACTGACTGCTGAAGAGTCTTCTTTTTCATTGAAATGCTCGTCACTGTCAAAAACCGAGTTAACAGCCAGGTGTGGTGGCACATGCCTGTAATTCCAGCCTTTGCCTATAATCCTAGCACTTGGGAGGCTAGGAGGAGGATTGGTGTGAGTTCAGTGCCAGCCTGGGCTACATAAGCAAGTTCAAGGCCAGCTTGCATTACACAGTGAGACCCTGTCTCAAAGCCGCCCCCGCAAAAAACAAAAGACCAAGTAACATAGATTTTATCTTCCATTGATCTGCTTGTCTTGTCTATCGTTTTGCCAGTAAACACTGCCTTTATTATAATAACTTAAACATGTTTAGACATAGGTAATGTGAGACCCTCAACTTTTTTTTTCAAAATTATTGTGGTTATTTAGTTCCTTTGATTTTCCAAATAATATTTAAAAATAGCTTGTTGATATTCCCCCAGAAAATCTGTTGGGATTTTTGTTGTGATTATGTTTAATCTGTAGATCAACCCAACCTCTTTAACAATATGGAGTCTTCTGATCTGTGAACACAGTATTTAGATCTTTTTAGATTTCATGGGGTTTTGTAGTTTTCAACATATAGATGCTATAAATATTTTATTAGCTTTATACCTAAGTATTTCAAATCTTCTGGTCCAATTATAAATGGTAATTTTAAAAATTCAATTCTCAATTGATCATTAATAGTTTATAGAAATTCAGTTAACTTTTATGTATTGATTTTGTATCTATACTGCAGATTGAAAACAGGATGACTCTTTAAAATTACTAAAGGAAGAAAGAAAATGTTACTTGTTTTATTATGGTCAAACATTTTTCACACTAGGTTTATTTAGACAAGTTGTTTAAATGGACTTGGATGGTGAAGTGTGTTTTTTAGGGTTGTTTTGTTTTTTACAAATGTTCATAGAAGCTCTGTACATAATGATAAAAATATGCCTTTGAATGGACACATGGCTAAACTAACATATCCATTCTGTAAAATAATACTCAACAGTAAAAAGAAATAAACTACTGATACATGTCATAACCTGGATGGATCTCTACAAGATAGTGGTGTGTGGGAAAAGCCAATTTCAAAAGGTTATTGTGTGATTCCGCTTATAATGCTATTGAAATGGCACAATTATTGAAGTGTTGAACAGATTAGTTGTTACCAGGGATTTTAGATGTGATAGGGGAGAGAGAGAAGTACAAGCGTAATTCAAGGAGACGATTTGATGATGGAGATGTTGTGTATCTTGACTGCTGCATTATATACCACCACTGTCAGCATAGCTGGTTGCAATATGCTGTCAAGATAATACCATTGGGGGAGTTTGGTAAAGGGTACTTAGAATGTATTATTTCTTAACAACTGCATGTGAATTTTAAATTATCTCAAAATAAAAAGTCTAAAGAAAAGAAAAGCCTAAAGAATATGTAAAGGCAGACTAATGTCTAACTAGTTACATCGTGTATAATCTGAAGAAATCTCTTGGAAGGGTGCTCCTTATGAAGGATGAGGCCTTGAGAACAGGAATTTGAGGTGGGATATAAAAAGAAGAAACTGTTTATACACCTGGGAATTTGGGGAGTACTGCACACTTTTATTTGTGTCTCCCTGTGATTACACGACAGCCTGCATGAGTGTGTAAGTGGTCCCACCTCCATGTTCCTTCTTTTACTCTTCTCTTGCCATTACTGCCTAAAAGAGGCCTTAGGCTGGGAAGTGGCAGAGCTCAACTGCCTGGAAAGGTGGGTGGTGATTAAAACCAGTAAAACCAATGCTTGTCTCACTTTCCCTGCCCTTACCTTAGGTCAGGAGGCTTGGAATCATGCAAGAGGAAAGGAGTCATAGAACAAAATCATAATTGTACATGAAATTTTCTCAAGCAGTGGTAGTGTTTGGTGTGAGTGTAAAGCAAATGGACCTTGTCTAGAATGACATGGGGATAGAGTCCATTTGAGATCTGAAAGCAGTAAGAGTTACTAAAGGAACGTACTACTGATGGAATGAGTAGTTCGTGCAAAGGCGTAGGAGAACCATATCCGGTACATTCGGAGAAGTGAAAGGAGGCCGCTGTGGCTACATGTGCAGAGACATGGCATCTGAGAAGTATTGATGTGGAAGTCTTAATTCAGTCTACGGCTAAGGATGAGGTTCTTTACAGAGCTAGTATGAGGAGCTGTCCACTTAAGAGAATTGTATTTTGAATGAATATAAAATGATGTAATTTAGAGGGTTTTATTTAGGATGAAAATGTAAGTTTAAAACAAAACCCCAAACCAAGCTCTCTCTTTATAATAGAAAATCAGCTGTAGACCCTTGCTTAGTCTTCTATTTGGCTTTGTCAGAGTAGATTGATTTCATTGACTGTTAAAAATATGAAGTGAAATATAGAATTAACTTCCTGTAAGAAAAGTGTAGGCTCTGTTTTGTTTTGTTTTTCATTTTTCTTTTTCTTTCTGGTTCTTTGAGACAGGATCTTGCATTGTAGCCGAGGCTTGAACTCAGGATGATCCTGTTGGCTCAGCCTTCTGAGTGCTGGGATTACAGGTGTGCATCACCACGCCCAGCTTGTTTTCTTTTGAACTATGTTCCTTCATAAAAGTATGAAACATGGTGAAAGTCTGTATATTCATTAAATATGTTTTGAACCCGTGGTTTTTCTTCCATTGATTCAAACTACAGCAGACAGTTTATGAAGAAATGTTTCAGTAAGTTGATAATCAAAGGTGTTTAATTTTTTTTTTTTTTTTTTATATTTCAGTTCATGGCTTTTTTTGTTTTTTTGTTTTGGGGTACCAGAAATCGAACTCAGGACTTTTATGTGTCCCAGGCAGGCGTTTATGCCTCTGAGCTATATCCCTGGCCCTCAAAGGTGTTTAATTTTATCATTATAAATTTGGGTTTATCAAATCATTTAGCATGATAAGAATTCAAAGATTTTAGCATTTTCTCTTATAATTTTATAGTTCCTTCTGTTCATAAATGCCTCAAAGACACTAATCATTGAGGCCTCTTAGGTTCCTGGCCTTTTGAGCCCTCAAAGCAGGGATGGACTACTTTCTGTAAATATATTAAGCTTTGTGGACCCAGGCATCTGTCTTTCAGGTATTCAGTTTTGTTGTCAGAGTGGAAAGGTAGCCACACAGATAAACTGCGTTCCCATAAAACTGTATAGTTATGTGTCATTTAATGACAGGGATACATTCTGAAAAGTTTGGTGGGTCATTGAGTGATTTTGTCCTTGTAGAAACATTGTAGAGTGTACTTATACAAAGCTAGATGGCATAAGTCAGTCACTTAGTATGGCCTTCTGACGCAGTGAAGAGATGTAGGAAAGTCAGGCACTGCGGCATGTCCCTTTAATCCCATTTCTTCTGGAGGCTGAGGTAGGAGGATCACAAGTTCAAGGCTGGCCTGAGCAATTTTTTTCCCCAGCCTGGGCAATTTAATCAGACTGTCCTTAAAAAAAAAAAAAAAAAAATGAGGCTATTGCCAGATTAACATGGCATATTGTTTCACAGTAAGCTTTTTTTTAAAATAAAAGGAATATACTCTAATGATAAAGAATGGAATAATAAACACAAACCAGTAACATAATTGTTTTCCATTTTCAAGTATTAAGTACTTTACATAATTGTATGTACTGTACTTTTATATGCAGTAGATTGTTTATACCAGCTTCACCACAGACATGTGAATAATGTATTAATCTATGACATCATTAAGTGGTAGGAATTTTTCAACTCCATTATAATTTTCTGGGATCACTGTTTTATATGTGGTTTGTCATCTGTATGTCATGCATTACTGTACTTAAAAAAACAGAGTCTTAATTTGACCTTTGGGTTTGGTTTGCATACCACTGCATTAAGGCAAAAAAAACAATAGAAGAATCGACAGTTGTATAGAAGTTTAAAGTTTGATGTTCAATTTTGTTAAAAATATTTTTTATGGATTTCATTTTTGTCATTATATCTAAGAACTATTTGCCCAACTAAAGAGTTTTTTATAAGTTTCATATTAGATTTAGGAAAGTCAGGTACTGTTATTTGGGCTTATAATTCATTTAGGATTATAATCCAGTTTGAGTCAGTTTTATATAAAGTGGGAGTTATGGATTGGTTTTTTTTTTTATTTGTTCACTTGTTCCATAGCCATTTGTTGAGGACTGTCTTTTCTCTACTGAATTCCACTCGAATCTATGAAAAACATTGACTATATGTGTGTGTGTTTTATTTGTGAACCTTGCATTCCATTGATCTTTGTGCCTGTGTTTTCTTTTTTTGCCAGTGCTGTAGTCTTGATTGCTGGGGCTATGAAAGTCTTAAAATAGGTGATGTGAGTTCTCAACTTTATTCTTTTTCAGAATTGCTGTGGTACTTTCAGTCCATACAAATTTAAAAATAAACCTATCTCTATAAAATTACTTTCTTTAGATTTTGCAGGAATTATGCAAAACCGTAATATTTAAAGTTAACGTATTTAATAAAAAATAAAATCTTGTAGGGTTGTAGGAGCAAGATGATGAACTAACATATATAAAGTATAGGTTTTGACAGTTTAGTACATTGTGTTGCATAATGATTACTTAAGTATCTAAAATATAAAGTAATAAATTTTTCATCTTTTTATAATGTATTTTAATTTCAAAACAGTTCAAAAGCCCAGTGGTGGCTTTGGAAACTTCAGCCTAATACCTGGGCCTACGAAAAACTGCATGCTACCAGCTAATTGTCTCTGGTTGCTCTTTTACTGGATCACTTGTCTTCCCACGTGCTTTAAATCATCTCTAGGTTATTTTTAATATCTAATACAAGGTAAATTCTATGTAAATGGTTGTTGTACTGTTTAGGGAATAGTAACTAGAAAAAGGTCTGTACATGTTCAATATAGACAGAATTTTTTTCAAATATTTTTCATCTACAGTTGGTTGAATCCACAGGTGTGGGACCAACACATATGGGAAGGTGACTGCAGTTGGTTGTTTCTTCTTCTTAGGCTTTGTTGGTGCCATCCTTTTTCCCCAAACTTTGACATTCTAACTCTTTTGACCAGTAAGAAACGCATTTTATGTTGGAAACCAATACGTACATACACACAAGTACTATTTGTGTACATATCTGTGCATATAATATTGCTGTTTTAAAGGTTCTCAAAACAGCATCTTTAGTTATACATGGTACGTGCTAATATTCTATTTTTTAAAAATTAGGTTATGATCCACTAAACCCATTTAAATGGTCCACAGATGGGTCATATCCAGCAGCTTCAGTATCACTGATCTAGCTGGGCATGGTGCTGCATGTCTATAATCCCAGCACTCTGAGGCTGAGGCAGAAGATTTGCAGCCAGTTCATGACCAGCCTGGGCTACATACCTTGTCTCAAAAACCAAACAAAACACTGATCTAGTCTGGAATAACCCCTCTTCAAGACTCTGTATTCGTCATTTCATTTAAAATTCACCTTGTCCACTCTTGCTTCTTCTAGGGACCTTCCATACAGCTGCTAGTGGCAGATGATTCTGTTATATTCTATTGCATTTAGTTCTAAATTTGTTGCCCTAGAGAAGTGTGCATTAACTATTTTATATAAATTCTTTGTTCATAATTATTTTTGTATATGTGCTGCTGAAGTGTGCACCCTTCAAAACTAAAGTGTAAATTATTGAAGGCTGTGACACTTGTTTTATGCTTATTTAATTACGTTCTGAAGTACCAGACACAGAATATTTCCTGAGCAAAAAATGTAGAAGCAAATAAGGTAAACATTAAACAGTGGTTTTTCTGTCTTAATATTAGAAATCAAGTTACATCCCATTGGAAACTATATAAGCTGTACTTTATCTCAGGCATGTAAATTTAACTGTTTCATATTAAACAGAAGATTCTCCTATTCAATAGATTGGTAGGAATTTGGTGGTCCTTAGGGCCCTGAAATACACACAGTGTTGTGTATATAGTTTTAGAAAAGTTCATGGAAATTAGGTCATGATCCTGGTCTGTGTGATTCATAGACTATATAAATAACCTGGAAATGTTTTTCAAATGATTCACTTAAGGATAATCAATAGATACTTATTTTATGAGAGAAAATTTGGTAGTTGTTTTTGTAGGCATCTTAAAAGAAATTGCGCCTTTTATGCTTATCCTTTTATATTAAATTTTAGAGCAAGATTAGTAGTTCATTTGACTTAATTATAATACCTTTTGTTTTCTCCTGACTTACTTAAAATTTTTCCCTTGTTCCATCCCTTAATGTATTATGCAATGTTATATTCTTTGTATATATTTCTTAAATGTTACCAACTGAATCTCAGGTTTTTTTTATCAGCATTTTATTTTCATTTTACAAATGAGGAAATTGAAATTCAGAGTGAGTATTTTATCCAAAGTTGTCTTATAAGTGATGACAAAGATTAGAATTTTGTTTGATCCCAAAGCCCTGGTTTTTCTACCTTGTTTGTATTATAGCTTGCCCTAAGATTTATTTTTTTAACACTGTCTTTTTGGTAAGATTAGAATCATTTTGAGGGAAGATGTCTTCTGCTTTACTTAGTGTTTAAAGTATACTCAAAGGGAAGAATTTTGAGTGGATAAACTGTAAATAAGCTCTTTAAGGGTAGAAGGAGCTATATTTTATCTTATAGTTTCTCAGTTTTTAATGTACCCCTGAGTATGTGGGGGCTTAATGTCATGGAATAAGAAATGTTTGGTCTTTGATCTGGCTCCTGACATAGAGCTTCTAAATCTGTGGAATTTCCTTAGTGGTAGAAGTGATAAGAGTGTCTTTTGTTGCATTGACGCACTTCTGCCTGGACCCTAGATAGTTTTGGATTGGAGACCAGACATCAGAAAGATCAAGGCATGATTAGAGATTGGAACAGACTCATCCTTCAGGTCTGGAGAAAAAGTAGAGATAGTCACCAGAGGCCAGTGATTTAATCAGTCATGCCTGTGACAGGAAGGTTCCATAACAGACCCTACAGATAGTATTTAGAGATATTCTGGGTTGGTTGTATTGATTAAGATCCTGGGAAAATAAACCATTAATTGTGAGTAAGATGCCTCCCTGAGTTCCTCAGCCCTCTAGAAAATGACTGAAACACGAAGAAGGGAGAGTTGCATGGAGAGAAGTATGGGAAGCTGAGGGTGTGGAGTTAGCGTCTGAAGTGGGGCAGCTTGTGGGATCTGAGGCGAGAGAGAGAGAGAGAGGTGGTGTCAGCACTGAGCCGATACCAGCTGCCTTCTGCAGAATTGGAGATGAGTTGCTGTGAGGAAGACTCTGACACATTTGGTGTCGGAAGTACTGAGGTTGAAAAGCAGCTCAGGCTGAGACATGTTGGACATTTGGTTCCAGATTGCATTTTTTATCATTTGGTTGTTAAAACTTTAGTTTTGATTATGAAGTTAATATTAGAAGCTGTTCTGTCATACTTCCAGTATCCTGTGAATTTGAGATTCAAAACAATTCTATATGTTCTAGTTTGACCATACATGTGTTGAATTGGGAGGAGATACAACTTCGTTAAGGTTTTTGTTTTTTTTTTTGAGACAAGGTCTTATTATATAGGTCTTGCTATGTAACCCAAGCTGGCCTCAAACTTGGCGCGATTTTTCTGCCTCAGCCTCCCAAGTGTCCCACCATGCCCAGCTTTGATTAACCTTCTCTTCAAAAACATAAACTTACAGAAGAATTTGCTCATTGCTTTCTCTTGCTTTTCCACAGGCCCCTACTGAGAGGCAGCACAGTGTGTTTGCAGTGCTTGCACCCACTTACAGTACTGACAGACAAGAGTAAGTACTTACAACTGCTGAAAAGCCTTCTAGACTTGGGCTTGATTCTGGGCAAATTAATTTATCAAAGCTGTGTCTTAGTTACTTTTCTCCCTGCTGAGACGAAATACGGATACCCACAGTTAAAGGAGGAAAGGTTTATTTAGGTCACAGTTTGTAGAAGTTTCAGTCCATAATCGGCTGGCTCCATGGCAGAGAGGCATCGCAGAGGAGAAACAGTTCATGGAGGGCAGAAGGTAGCAGAGCAACAAGGGACAGCCACAGCTCTTTCAATCCCTTATATCTTATCCGGGCTACTTGGGTGAGGGTAGCACTCACACCCCTAGTCCTAGCACCCTTGATTCTACCTTGCACTGTGAATCAATCCCAGTGTCACACACTCTAGATCCAGCAACCTCTGAAAAAGTCCCACCTTTGACTGCATGAGGCTTTGAGGAGACATCTAGACACAGCCATAATAGTTTGATTGCTTATTTGCAGAGTGGGGATAATATTAGTACCTAATTTAGTGGGCTTTAGTTTGAGAATCAGTTGGGGTCTCAGGAGTGGACCATCAGGAGTACATGATACCTGCTGTATCTTAAGTGCTCTGTAAATATTTGGTAATTGGGAGAGTGCAAATTTGATTTGTGACATTAAATGAAGTGATGAATTATTGTATTTAAATATATTTTAGATAGATTATATGATTATAATTTGACTTACTAATTTTATAGGTGCATGTGAAATTGATGGTTAGAATCTGAGTCAGTGATAAATAATTGTAAGTGTTCATGGAGGTCAGCTTTTCATCTCTGAAGTACCAGTAAAAGTGGGAGAAGTAAATAGTTGTTGTGCTACTTTAAACAGCTTATTTATGCAGTGAGATGATTTTTTGGGTACTGGGGATTGAACCTAGGGCCTTTGCACTGAATTATATCCCTACCTCCACCCCCTTTTTTGGATAGTCTTGTTAAGTACCTAAATTGTCCAGACTGGGCTTGAACTCCCACCAGAGTGCTAGGATTACAGACATACACCACCACTTCCAGCTTCTCTTGAGCTTTACTGGTTTTTTTCCTTTGAGACTCAAACGTTCCAAGTTGTTTTTTACTAGGTCATTTTCACTATGCAGTTTTTTTTCTTTTTTACAGTGCTGGAGCTTGAGCTGAGGGCCTTGCACATGCTAGGCAGGTGCTCTACCACTGAGCTATACCTCTAGCCCATACTATATATTTCTTTTCATGGTTTGTGGGGGATTTTTGGTACTGGGAATCAAACCCAGGACTTTATGCTTGCCAGGCAGGTGCTGTGCCGCTGAGCCATATCCCTGGCCCCACGCTATACATTTTAAAATGAAGTTTAAATGACACAGCTGTGAGTGGTGGTGCATGCCTGTAATCCCAGCACTCGGGAGGCTGAGGCAGGAGGATCGTTGTGAGTTCGAGACCAGCCTGGGCTACAAAGTGAGCTCAAGGCCAGCCTGAACTGCATAGTGAGACCCTGTCTCAGAAAGACCAAAAAAAAAAAAAAAAAAATGACAGTTTCTGTAACTAAGTTTAATTATAGTGATTAAAATCTTATGGTTGGATAAAGCATTTGCTTAATTTTACCAATGTTAATGTGTTTATATTTTTTCTTTATTTTTTCCTTTTGTAATACATATATTTTTCATATCTGTCTTGGACCTTATAATCTTTTCCTTTTATACAAGTTCTTTTAAGATCCTCTACCTCTCACGGATTGCTATTTAGGCATTTTCTGTAGTTCTGCTACTGCATTTACCAAGTAGCATTGTAATTGTATTGAGTTGGTTTGGTCACTTATTTGACTTCCATGCTATATTTTAAGTTTCTTAAGGAAAAAGACTACTTTTAATAACATTTTTTTTGACAGTGACTTTCTGAGTGTTTTGTACCAAGTGAGCACTTACATTGTTGAATGAAATTGTAGTTTAGGTAACCCTTTTTAACTACAGGACTTCCAATGCTGTAACCTGTGTTGATCTTTTGCTCTTGTATTTTGTTAGTTAGAATATCCCAATATGATGTCGTCCTCCAAGGCAGTCTGGTAAAAATCACATTATTCTGCAGTTAGCTGGCAGTGCTACAGTACTAAAAGTTCATTGGGTTCTAAACCTTAATTTTGTATTCTCATCAGTCCTCCTTGTCAAATTGTTCTCTTTTTGTGTTCAGGTGACACAATCCATTTTCTGGTCCTGAAAATAATGTCTTGTCCCTTCTTCTAATTTATAGATAACTTTAGATAGAATTCTTTATTAGTCTTAGTTTTGTTCACTATTCCTGTTCTGATAATTCTAAAATAGTTATTTGGTATTTATTCAGTGTCAGAGCACTATCTCCCCACCTTCAATGGACTCTTCCCTTCCCTCCCCTCTCCTCTCTTTCTCCCCCGCCACTCCTCTGCAAGACAGGGTCTCATTATGTAGTCCCGACTAGCCTTGAACACTCTGTGTAACCCAAGGTGGCCTCAAACTCAAGATTCTCCTGCCTCAGCTTCCCTGCACTGGGAGTACAGGCCTTGGCCCCCATGCCAGGCTCCAGTGTTGTTTTTTATTTGCATACCAATAAACCATCTAGGAGAGGTAATCATCTACTAATTTGCTGACCTTTGGAGCATATTTTTTTCTTTCGGTAAGTTGTAAATCACTTAGAAGTTGGAATGTCTTACAGTACTTTTTTAGAGGCATAAAACTTTTAGACACGTGTGTTAGGGTAAATAATTGATTTGAAGAGATGGAAAAAATCTTTTTGGAATACATTGAAAGCAAAACAGTAGCCGTATAAGTTTGCCAGTTAGGATTCTTTGAGTATGATTGTGAATCATTAACATGATAAAACAATGCAGTCAGATGTATGAACCTGACCTTTTATTTTTTGCAGTGCTAGGGATCAAAGCCATGGTCTCACACATCCTAGGCAAGTGCTTGGCCACAGAGTCACATCCCAGTTCTGGCATATACCTTTTTGTTGTTGTCGTCTTTGGAGACAGGGTTTCGTTATACGGAGGGTTTCATTTGTAGACAGGCTTTCACTCCCGCTCTAACTTCCTGTGTCCTGGGATTATAGGCATGCCACCACGCCCAGCTTTTCTGTGTTTGTTTTTAAAAAGTAATATTTTTGTATGTTTTTCTCCCAGCATTGTAAGAAGTAACACGTGCTTTTTGTGTGAATATCTTTCAAGATGTACAAATTACAAAAGTTGGAAAGTAGGAACTGTGAGTCTGTGTGTTTGTTATTCTCATTTTTCAGGTACATTTATTTGAGACAATACTGTGTATATTATTATACATTTTTTGGTGTGTGCGTTGTTCTTTTTTATAATACTAGGAATTGAACCCAGGACCTTCAGACTGAGTTGTATTCCTAGCCTTTTTTTTTTAACAGTAGGACAGTGTATCATTAAATTCCCAGGCTGGGCCCAGACGTACCATGCTCCCACTTCAGCCTCCTGTAGCTCTGGAATTCCAGGTGTGCCCCACGGTATCTGGCTATATTGGTCTTTTATAGACTCAACAATATGTAACGTCTGTGTCTCAGTATTGTCAACACTGGGCATTATGGGTCACTCATATGTATACATGACAATTTTATACCAAAGTAGCTATTTTCACATTTGTACTTCTTTTTCTTCTACAGTAGTTGCAAGAAAAGATTCATTCTTACTATAAATTTCTTGGGGAGAAGAACAAAAAGAATGCATTAGAAACTGAAATGGGGCTGGAGATGTAGTTTAGTGGTGGAACACTTACCTAGCATGCATAAAGCTTTGTACTAAAAGAAAAAAGATTAAAAAATTTTCTCTAGTATCAAATAAATCAAACTATCAAAGAACTTACCCCCATGTACCTTTCCTCAGGAAGCTGTTAGAGGACTCTCACAAGAATGAAATAGAAATGGTAGAGAATTTAATGAAAAAGCTGTACACCAAATTGTGAGGCAGCATAAGGGAATTAACAAAGATGATAAGCATCCTGGGCCCGGAGCAGTGAAGTAGGAATATGTGCTTACTGGAATTTTCCTAGACCTGTGGTTGTAGAAGTAGATGGGAACTGTGGTCTTAGAGAAATATAACCCTTTCCAGTCCATAGGCGGGTGCTGGGAGAATAAAAAACCCAACCACTCTTTCCTTCCTTCCAGTGGGTACTTTCCACTGGCGGGACTCTCTGGAAGCCAAGAGGACAAGAGAACACAAGTGATGAGGCCTGTGGAGTCAGCCTTCTAGAGCCTGGGCCAGGCAGAGGAGAGTGAAGAGTGGAGTTGAGAGAAAATACCCAGCAGGGAGCAGGAAGGCGGAGGGCTACGGAACCTGTGTCACATACACACATAAAAATAGTAGATCTCCCAGTTTGTTTGAACGTGTTTATTAAAAAAATATGTTGACTCTTCTACCAGAGGATGTGGGAATGTGTTAATGGTTTAACTAAAAAATTAAATATTACTTACGACAAGAGGAAATTATAATGATAGAGAGCTAGTTTTAGTCTTCCATAGTAGATGGTCATCAGATACATGTGTGACTGAAAAGAACCCACAAGAAATGGCATGTATATATATATTTGATCTATGCATAACAGCTATTTCTATACATGTACTGCCTTCAAGATGAAGTAGCTGAACGTTAAATGTTCTGTGTAGAAAGAACTCAGAAGTGAGGCATTGAATTGTTCTTTTTTATAGTAACTTTTATGGAACCATTTGGTTTATAAAAAAACTTCAGATACATACATAGTTATAGGTCACATAACTATATATTCAAAACAAATACAACACAAAATTCTTTTATCAGGGGCCTCGTATACTGTGTTTTCCCCAAAATAAGGCCAGACTTTATATTAATTTTTGCTCCAAAAGACGCAGTAAGGCTTATTTTTAGGGGATGTCTTTTTCCCCATGTACAGCAACCTAAATTTATTCATGTACAGAAATCTACATTTATTCAAATACAGTCATATCTCTTCTGAAATATTGTTGGAAGTCTCTAAACCCCAAATTCCAGCCTTTCTTACAACTGCATTTCCTGTGGAACCGTTGGCCGCAGTCTCTCATGTCCAGCAGTAGAGCTCCCCTGGAGCGAGCGTTTCTTGCCCATGTAGCCTGCTTGTAGCCCATTGGCAACACAGCTGTCAGTGATTTGATCCCATGAATTCTTCACCCAAGTCACGTACGCCTGCAGGCTTGGCTTCACAAAGTTTCCATTAACTCCGGTGTTACTGAAAGACTTCAGAGACAGGAGTGGCAACAGAAATGACTGGTAAGGATGATGGCCCACATGAAAGCAACCAGAAATAGCAGAAATCATTTCATTTACACAAGTGCGTTAAGTATGTCTGTTACAATTCATGATATATTGCATTGTGAAGGTTCATATTAGACACAGCCATGTTCATTTGTTATCAAGTGTGCCTGTTATTTGTGTGTTATGTCTGTACTCCAGTTGGTCTTTCAGCAGTAAGTCTCGAGTTCACTGTTCATATAGGCATTTATCTCCTGTCCAATAGCACCCATTTGGGCTTTTACAAATGCTTATAATTTATATTATTTAAGAATTGATGTCAATAATATTTTTATAGTAAATTACATATTATATATAATTATATATTAAAATTATTTTATAACTTAATACATCAGTTGTGTGTTGCAGTGGATGTATAGTGGTGCCGTGGTTCACAAAATTAATTCTTTCTGTGATTCTGGTCAGACTATATTGGTTGCTATTCTTGTTACTGAGACAAAATATCTGACACTCAAAGGAGGAAAGGTTTATTTAGCTCACAGTTGTAGAGGTTCCAGTTTATAGTTGGCTGGCTCCACAGCAGGATGGTGTGGCAGAAGAGCATCACAGAGAGAAACAGTTCGTGGTGGGCAGGAGGCAGAAGGTAGCAAGCTATAGGCAACCACAGGAGCCTTCTTTGTCCCTTGTATCTTAGCCAGGGTCCCCACTCCATGCTACCCAGAACTATGCCAGACCAATCAGTTAACTAATTTAGTAGTCACAAACTCTTGATCCCAGCATCACACACTCTAGATCCAGCCACCTCCAAAAACCTCCACCTAAGACTGCATGAAGCTTTGAGGGGACAGCTAGACATACCCATAACACAGACGGAGCTCCACTGTATTAAGTGCAATCTGTCTGGCTGCAGATCTTTACCTGGGGCTTATTTTTAGGATAGGGCTCATATTATGAGCATCCTGAAAAATCATACTAGGGCTTATTTCCTGGTTTAGGTTTTATTTGAGGGAGAATATGATATAAAGTATGGTAATTATAAAAACGTGTTGACCATACTAGTGATTATT
Source organism: Chinchilla lanigera (assembly GCF_000276665.1). Classification (NCBI taxonomy): domain Eukaryota; kingdom Metazoa; phylum Chordata; class Mammalia; order Rodentia; family Chinchillidae; genus Chinchilla; species Chinchilla lanigera. The sequence goes on along the minus strand of NW_004955466.1, from coordinate 2,930,926 downwards.
TCTGTCACTTTCTTGATTGTCACTAAAGAATTTGGGGGACATTTCTCTCCTCGGGTTGCTTAATGTTTTACAGCAGGTAGTTGATGCAGGTTGGATATTGACTTTCCAAAAGCTCATGTCTTGAAAGCTTAGTCCTCTGTGGATGGTGCTGTTGGGAGGTGGTGGAAGGTCTCAGAAGGGGAGCCTAGTTGGAGGAAGTCACTGGGGGCTACTTGAAGGCTGGGTCTTGTGGGCCCCTTTCATATCTGCACTTCCCCACTGCCATGAGGGGAGCAGCTTTGCTCCACTGTGTGTGCTCTCTGCCGCGGTGTTCGGCATCGTGGCAGGTCCTGAGCAGTGTGGCCAAGTGACCGTGGATTGAAGCCTCTAAAACCATGAGCCAGTATCAAATTTTTCTCCTTTAAATTGATTTTCCTGCCAGGGATACAGCTCAGCTGCACAGCACCTGCCTGGCAGATACAAGGTTGTGAGTTCAATTCCCGGTACCAAAAATAAATAAATAAATAAAATAAATGGATTTTCCCAGGTATTTTGTCACAGTGACAAAAACTAACATAGAGGATATTCTCCCACTCCCCCCATTTCTACTGTTCAGACACTCCGTAATGTTTAATGAAACCGCCATCAAGTTTCTGATGTGAACTTTCATATTGCTTTGTAGGGACTGAAAGAGCCACTACTATTAGACTGGAATTTTTGCAGTCTAGTTGGGAAGATATGTACTCATACATTAAAAAATTAATAGAATGACAAGGCCAGATATGGCAGATTAATGACAAAATAAACAGTACAGAAGTCCTGAGTATTAAGTCAGAGCCACCAATAAGTGCTGTACACAGCAATATGGGGAAAACAGTATTTTGTTTAAAGTCATTGACTTCAACATCGGGCATGTTTGTAATCTTGTCTACTTAGGCTGCTGAGGCAGGAAGAGCACAAGTTCAAGACCAGCTTGTGCAACTTAGTCAGACCATATCTTAAAATAAGAATTATGAAAGAGATCAGGGGATGTAGCTCAGAGTAGAGCACTTCCTAGCTTACTTTCATGAGATGTTGGGTTCAATGCCCAGTACTGAAAAAATTTATTTACTTTAACAATTGTTTTCCTTTGTTTGTTTTTTTTTTTTTTTTTTTTTTTTTTTTTTTTTTTTTTTTTGTCTTTCTGAGAGAGGGTCTCGTTATGCAGTTCAGGCTGGCCTTGAGCTCACTTTGTAGCCCAGGCTGGTCTCAAACTCACAGTGATCCTCCTGCTTCAGCCTCCCGAGTGCTGAGATTACAGACATGCGTCACCATGCCCGGCTTCCTTTGGTTTTAACCTTTAACGTTGTCATAAAAGTACTTTAGTTGTTCTCTGGATATATAGTGCATAAATATACCTCATTTGGTTTCCTTTTTTTGTTTCCTTAATGCTGGGAATGGAATCTGGGGCTTTGTATATGCTAATCATGTACTCTACCACTGATCTTCAACCTCAACATCTATCCTGTTTCTATACATGTACATTCTTTTTACTATGGTCTGAGTTTTGCTTTAGCCCAAAGAGAATGAAAGTAAAACCTCTTGGACTACTTTTTCAAAGAATGGAGGTAGACTGTGTTCGTCCTTAATATAAACCATTAAATTCTCTTTGAATTCACTTCAGTTTTGGGAATATCTGTATTTTGTAAGTATAGAGTGCCAAAAAAATGAATACACACTTCAGGAAAGACAAAAAGTCTAGAAGCTAGTGGTCACTGCTTAGAGCACCTCTTGTAATTGTAGAGGCCAAAGGTAAGTGTACTACTCTTATGATATCTCAGTAAATTTAGTTATTAAAATATTTATACAAACTTCCCTTTTCCTGAAGTGTATATGCAGACTCTGTATATGGGACCTTATAGATTTTTTATTTTCACCTCCTGTTTATTTATTCATTCTTCCAGACTTCACAGTTCTTCCAGTTGTGGGAATATTGTCCCCAGGAGAGATAGACAAAAATACTTAATTATTCTTTCATTTGCTTTGTTTGTTTTTGCAGTGCTGGAGTTTGAGTTCTTATTACTTGAAAGTATATATTTGATGGAAGAGAAATAGTCATAACTCAGCCTTACTGCATATCTCTAATAAATATTGTTCTGTCCTTTGAATGAATTTTATGTTTAAGGGCCAACTCACCATCTATGAGCAAAGGTATGAATAAGAACATTCATAGGAAGAAGATCTCAATAAATATATAGCTCCCTTGGGCCAGAAGATTTTCATTTAGAAAAACATTTGCATGCAGCACAATGTGTAATAGTCCTCCCTTATTCTCAGGAGTACATTCTAAGACCCTCAGTGGTTGCCTGCAAGTGTGGATTGTATCAAGCTCTATAAATACTGTTTTTTCCTATTTATACATACCTATGATAAAATTTAGTTTGTAAAGTAGGCACATAAGAGGTTAGCAGAAATAACTGATAATAAAATAAAGCAGATATGATGGTATTCTAAAAATAAAAGTTATGTGAGGCTGGGGGAGTGCCTCAGTGGTAGTACCCTTGCCTAGTGTGCACAAGGCCCTGGATTTCATTTCCTCTCCCTCAAAGTTACAAGAATGTGCTTGCTTTTAAGATATCTTA
>NW_004955466.1:2917472-2928226 GCF_000276665.1 Chinchilla lanigera | reverse complement strand
GTTTTTCTCCGGTACTGGGAACCGAACTCAGGACCTTACACTTGCCAGGCAGGCGCTTTGCCACTGAGCTAAATCCCTAGCGATGCCTACTTTTCTTGTTGACTGTAATTGAAACTCTGGAAAGCAAACTGTAGTGATAGGGCACTGCTGTATTGCACATAATAGTATAAGCTCATCAGATATGAGTTAGACATGCATCAAAAGACTTGCAGTCTGCTTGAGTTAGTAAGACTAATGAACATTTGATTTCAGTGTATGAAATAACTGGTACAGCAGGGGCATAGATTAAATACTGTAGAAGGGTAGGTTGTAGAAGTAGACCAGGTAGATTTTAGGATGATTTCAAAAGACACCAATTGGAAGAAGAAAATTTTACAACTTAAAAAAAGTGAATAGAGGAGATTTTTTTTCTAGGTATAAGAAACAGTATTTATGTCAAAGCTGTGAAGGCGGAAAATTGTAGGACTTGTGTAGGAAACAGCAGTTTGATTTGGGAGGGGGAGAGAGAAATAAAATGGGGAAAGTATTCTAGGACTACGTCAAGGGAGCTGTGTATGAATGTCAGGCTAAGGAATTTGAAACATACTGAATTGTATCCTACAGAATTATTACTCAAGTACCCTGGAATCAAACAGATCCCAGGCCTAGCTGTACCATTCAGTTTTTGATATTGAACAAATTACATATTTTACTAAGCTAAGGTACAAAATTGTATGAGGAGACTTGTGATGGTTAAATGAAATGATGCATGCCAGTTTTTAGCCCAGTGCTTAGTAAACCCTCAGTAAACAGCTTAAAAAAGAAAAGACCACAGAAATTTCAGAAGGGACATTGTCATGCTAATATGGATGCTTTAGGAGAGTTATCCTGGCAATACTGTATAAAATGATCAGCAAAGAAAGAGATTGAGGTTGGGAAGACTAGTTAAGCAGCTCATAGAAAGACCCATGTAAGGGATAATGTGTGTGAGATTTAAGATAGTGGCATGAGAAGAGAGAAACTAAGATATATCTGAGATATTGTAGAGTGTTATGGCTTGTGTTTAGATGTCCCCCCAAAGACTCATGCAGCCATAAGTGGTTTTTTTTTGGAGGTGGCTGAATCTAGAGTGTGTGATGCTGGGCATAAGGGTATGTAATTACTAAATTAGTGCACTGATTGGTTGGCATAGTTCTGAGTGTGGATAGTGGGAAGGCCCAGCCTGGTATGAGTGCTACCCCCTCTAAGGGCAGGTAGCCTGGATAGAATGTAAGCGACAGAAAGGGCTGCTGTGGATACTTGCTGCTTTGCTATCTTGCTGCCGTCTGCCTTCTGCCCACCATGAACTGTTTCTTCTCTGTGATGCTCCTCTGCCGTGCTGTTCTGCCTTGAAGCCAGTGAACTATGAACTGAAACGTCTAGAAACTACGAGTTAAATAAACCTTTTTAACTTCGGGAGTTGGGTGTTTTGTCTCAGCAGTGAAAAAGAGATGGAGACTCAGAGGTGGAATTGATGGGAATTGATATAATTAGGTAGAGATGTTATAAAAATAACTTAAACTACTTAAATTTTACCATAGGAGGTTAGCTAATTTAACAGTGAAGAGTCTGTTGCACTATTTATTTTTTAAGCTGTAAATCCATTACAATATTAAAAACAGCCTGTCAAGTTGAAACATTCGGCCTACTTTGGTAGCACATACTGAAACTGGAGCAGTACAGGATAGAAAATAACATTCTTTTATATACCTTTACTAGGAACCTGGAATGTTGGTAGCTTAGTTTCACTTTTCATTTGTAGTAGGAAAATTTGCACACATTTCTGCTATTTTTTTTTTCACTTGACTACCTCTGTCGCTTTTTTAACACAGTTTTTAGTTTTTAACATGTTTTTAGGAACTTTGAAGAATAACTGTTAATATAGTCAGGTACTAATGTGAACTTGTAGTCTGTTAACACATGTAATATGAAGCAGTTGAGAGAGAAAAATACTTTCTCTGATTATATTTTAAAGGCAAAAGGAATGGTACAATTATGTGACCTTCTAAGGAAGTATGTAGTCAAGCATGGTGTATCATTTTACAGAAATGTAACATAGCACTGTGGATCCACGAAAGGGTTCACCCATCTGGATTTTCATTTCTGTCTACCACTTCTAGCTATGTCAGTGCCTAGGTATTTCAAAAATGGGCCTATCTAAGCTCAAACTAAGAAATATGCTTGAAATAAGCAGTAGAAGCCAAAATGCTTTACAAATATATATAATACATAATCCCGGCACTCTGAGAGGCTAAGGCAAGAGGATCACAAATTCAAGCCCAGGCTGAGAGACTTAGCAAAGTTTTAAAAAAAAAATATTAAAAAGGGCTAGGAACATAGCTCAGTGCAAAGGCCCTGGGTTCAGTCCCCAGTACCACAGTGAGTGGATGAGTAAATCTGTAAATAATTTAGAAACACGTATTTCTAGCCTGTCTCCTTAGTGTCCTATCTGTCCGTTAATAATGTGTTAAAACTTCTGTTTATTGCATTACTTCAAAAGTGAAATTTGTCATCTCCTTTCTAGTCCTTATCTCTATCCGTGGAGGTGGGGAATGACCTGATTCCCTGGATTTTCCTGTTTTAAGTTTCCATAATTCTCCCATGCTCTGTTGTTCCACTCACTGTTGTAGGGTTATATTTGGCTCTTGATTTCCAAGTCTTGTCAGGTCACCCTTTTAGTAACCATTGTTTGGCACACAGTTTCAGTCCTTTTGCTACATCCTTTATCTTCCAGGGTATAAGTATTAAAACTTTGTCTACTGGCTGCTGTATTTACATTTTTCCCTTGTCAGTCCATTACAGTATAAACTTAGCTTTCTAAAAAGCTATTTCGTTCTTTTCCGTGAAACCTATAGTCTCCCCTTGCTTACAGGAGAAAATTCAAATAATTCACCTTAGCATTCAGTTAACTCTGGCTTTATCTTCTATCTCTTACATTGGCTCTGTTCCTTATCTAGACTGTTCTTATTCTCCAACTAGGCCTTGCATGTTCTTGCTTGGTAACCATATAGAGAAAAACTGTATTGCAGGTCATTTTAAAGTATATGTTTAAAAATTTATTTCTAGCCAGTTTAAAAATGTTACAAATTATCTTTGTCGTAGTTTTCAAAAGCTTTGCAAACATTTTGGATATATTTAATCTTTTATTACTAAGGAGTTGAAGGTGATAATGGGGCAGTTCAAGTAACCAATCATTTGATACCTTTGATACTAATTGGCTTCTAACCAATTCCTGCCCTGAAAGTGTGGTCTTAAATATCTTCAAAGGCCCTGAGTTTGATATGAGCTCATGGAGAATTTCTCACTAGTTAAAAAAAAAGTACACACATACACACACACACACACACACACACACACAATAGCTAAGATAATTGCATTACTAATTTCTGTTGGTTTACTGAACAGAGCAGTTAATGCTTAATTTTTTTGACCAATTTTACATGCTTATATCTGGTAATCTGAACAACTACTTCGAAGACAACATTTTGCAATATAACAACCATTGTTGAATTCCTACATGTTGTTTTTTGAAATTCTGTATCGTTTTCTAATGTTTTTCTTTATTATTTTTTTATTCTCTTTAAAATAAAAAGAAAAACAAAACATTTTTCGCTCAATACGTATTAATACATAGGGACCCTGATTATCTAGTTGAAAAAACTAAGAAATCCTGGAGCTTGCCTACTGTAACATAGCACTGTGGGTCTACAAAAGGTTTCACCTACTGTGAAAGGGTCTGCCCAGTGTTCGTGAAGCCCTTGGTTCAGTCCCCAGAACTGAAAAAAAATGGTGGTCTCTTGTTCCCCCACTCTTCTTTATGTAACATAGTACTTCTCTAACAGTAATAATACAGATTTATAAAGACATGGTGAAAGATGATCCAGAATGCAACCTGTTTGTTCATCATTTAAAAGAGACTCTACAGACAAGGAAAAGAAACTCTTACAAAGGTACCAAAAATACTATGTGGAGAATTAATCTTAATTATCAATATATATTTTTTTCTTTTTCCTCTCTTAACATTGGTTAAAATAAATTTTAAAATGTCAAAAGTTAAAGTTTGTGTTTTGATGCCCTACAAACTTCAGACTTCTCTCTGAATTCTGACCTTGAGAAGCAACTTAACCTCTCCTTACTTGTTTTTCTCATCTGTAAAGTGGGGATAACTGGGGTTTGGGGAGGATTAGATGAGAAAATACATGGGAAATTCTTGGTACTGTGCCTAAGTAGTGCTGCTGCTTTTTCTTTTTCTACTACAGCCACCTAAATCACTCGTTATTCAGACTATTTAAATAATCCCCCTGCTTTTGTCCTTAGTAAAATAAGGGTAAAAGTTCCTTTTAAATTACTGTAAAGAAGGATCATAATGGTTCGATGACATAGTGAACATGAAATATACAGGGGGTACCTGTTATAGTTGCTGAATGTTTATTCTGAAGAACTCTTTGGAACGTATACTTACTTGCTTCTTTAACGTCTGTCCTTATTTGTTATGAAGGGTAACATTGCTACTTAAACCTGTAGTTTGGTTTGAGGATTAACTGTCTGAAGTTCATAGTACAGTGTTCAGCACACAGAGTATCGTCGGTACAGAGTATTAGCCATTATCATTAAATGTTTGGTCTATACCTGTTTTATTCTTTCTGCATTTACACCATTTTTTATGTAATTATTTAATATGTCATTTTATATGTTTTATATTTCTGGCCAGATTGTAAATATTGTGTGAGGGTTCCCGGTTGTCTGTGTCCTTTTCAGTGTTAAGTATTGTCATTTTAAAACGTTTACCCATTTTATTTTTTAATCATATTTCATTTTTTTTTTTGGTTGAGACAGGGTCTCACTATGTATTATAGTTTAGGCTGGCATTGAACTCACTGCAGTCGTCCTTAGTCTCCCAAATGCTGGGATGACAAGCTTGTGCCACCATGCCCGGCTTTCTCATTGTATTTTAAAAACAGCTTTATTGATAGAATTCACATATTGTACCACTCACTCTTTTCACTTGTACAATTCAGTAGCTTTTAGTATATTCAGCGTTGTGCAATCATCACAGTTAATTTTCTGCATCATCAAAAGAAACACCTTAACCATAACTCTCTGCCCATTAACCCTAAAACTCTACTTTGTCTCTATAGATTTGCCTATTCTGGATATTTCATGAATGGAATCATGTAGTATGTGGTTCATTGTGACTGGCTTCTTTAACTTTTCTTTTCAAGGATCTTTTCCATTGTATATTTTTGTATACCCAAATGCTTTATATATGGACATAAACCTTTTTATTTATCCATTTGTTGGTGGTGGAGATTTGGATTTTGTTCTCTGCTTTTTGCCTGTTACAAATAGTGCTGTTATGGATATTTTTTCACGTGTGTGTAAATGTGTTTTCATTTTTCTTGGTGTGTACTTGGGAGTGGAATCACAGGGACTTAGAGTTTTTGTTCAGCCTTTTAGGAGTTGTTAGACTGTTTTCAATGTGACTGCACCATTTGACACATCCAATGGCACTAATATACAGTAACACTGATTTTTAATTGATGTCTGTTAAAGACTGGGGTGGTGGTGGTGGATTTTTACTTTGTACCAATCCTAGATACCTGAAAACAAATTTGGACATCGCCCTGAGTTAACTTTCCTCTCTTTTCCACCTCCCTCAGAAACACGTGAGACTTACACTTGACTAATCATCTGGTTTTTCTGTTTTACAGAGTAAGAGAGTTAGCCTGAGTTCTGTGAAGAACCAAAAAGACAAGGTTTTTCCAGTTTGCATAATGTAAGTTCTTTTCACTATTCTTGGCTGCAATCCTGTGTTCGCTGACAAAGCTGTTTCTATGGAAACAAATAGTCCAGCCTCTTAGAATGTCAGAGGAATGCTGATCACTTAAAATGAGACTTCCCAGCTGCTGGTCAAAGGGCATTCCTTGCTGAAGAAGGGAAAGAAAGATGAATGGAAATATTAAAGTTCTGGACACTAGTGTAAACTGAGATGATGTGTATACATATGGAATATATTTTTCATCTCTGTCTGTAAAAATGAAAATACTATTTCCCTTCTAATCTGTATTGTTCTCCTGCAAACCTGTTATGCTTCTCAGCTATTACATAAATGGTTCTGTTTCTTGGTACAGTTTTTCAGTACTTCTGTACTGTTAGGCTGTTTCAGTTCTCTCATCTCAATCATTTGTACTTGAAGCTTATTTAGCTTTCCTTTATTCCCTCTCTTAGCCAGTTCATGGAAGCATATCCCTTCCGCCCACATTACTTTCAAGTTAGCACCAAAATAGCTTTGGCCTGCCAATTTGAAAATTTATTTTCTTGCTTTGTGAATGATGTAAAGATTTTTTGTTTTGTTTTTTGTTGTTGTTCTTTGTAGGGAGTGGAGTTAGGGATTCTGACAAAGACTAGAAACACAGCCTTGGAATCGTTTTCCTTCTTTTTTTTTTTTTTTTAATTTTAAACTTATGATTGAAGGTTGGAAAGAGAGGAATTAGGCCAAAAACTTGTAAACTCCATTATCTTCAGCCTATTATTTGCACCAAGGAGGTAATTTTCTAGTTTGGTCATTTATTTCTGAACTATCAAAGGATATGGGTCATTGTATTTTTGTTTTTTAAGTCCTTTGGACTGGGACTCTTTTATTATTTATTGATATATATTGAATATATATCTATAAATGCTAGATTATTCATGGATTCCCTGCTTACAAGTTTTGATTTTGCCTCGGTGTGGGTGGCACATGCTTATAATCCCAGCAGTCGGGACTGAGGCAAAAGGATCACAGTGAATTAGAGGTCAGCCTGGGCTCGATAGTGAGACCCTGTATTAAAAAAAAAAAAATTCTAACACAGGAGTACTCTACCACTGAACTACATCCACAGGCCTTTTTATTTTGAAACAGTCTTGCTAAGTTGCCAAAACTAGTCTTGAACTCATAATCTTCTTGCTTTAGCTCTCATTGCTGGGATTATAGGTGTGCACCACTATACTTCACTGAAAAGTAGAACGACTTTAGTGCCAAAACTGTGGGACACAGCATAGTGTTCCTTTGCTTCTGGAAGTACTTTAGAATCTCTCATGGCCATCATGGATTAATTTGTGAGCATGATAGCGTCTTTTGGATTGTTCTGTGTGATGAGCTTATTTAACCAAGAAGATCTGAAAGATTTCTTGAAGAAATTAGGGACTTGAGGGAGCTCTTGAAGATGGAAGGTGAAAAGAGATGCATTTCGTAAGGCATTTGGGCAGGAGGAAGAAAGATACGGATAGGCACAAATGAGGCTAAATTAAAAGGCTCACGTGGGATAGTATAAAAAACACCGAAAGTTTAGATTGATTTTATAGACTTCATTTTCTAGGTAGTGTTGAAAACCATCAGAGGTTCTAAACAGAGGAATGATTTGCTCACATGCTTAATTAATCATCTATCCCTCACTAGCAAAACTATAGAGATGAATAAGACAGATCCCTGCCAACTAGATCTAATGGTCATGTGATTCCATTGGTCTGGAACAGGCTCTTCTGTGCGACTAATATTTAGTTGCCCTTTGAGATGCAAGGCAAAGAAATGTGTCCTTATGTTTTCAGTGTTTTCTCTCTTTACCACAATGAATTTTAGATCTGTTCATCCTTTATGAATTTGTGACATTCTAAGCTTAGTTGAACAAATATTTCTTGGGCATTTCTTATATGACAAGTATTATGCTAAACAGTGGTGGTACAGAAAAAAGACATGAACTCTTAACAAATTTGGAATCTGTGATGGTGAGGATAGACCAACTGGAGAAGTCATTTATCTTCTTTACTCTCTCCTAGTAGACTGTGAACTCTCAAAGGGAGATAACAAAAATGAAATTTTAGCAGCTTAATATCAGTTGGAAGAAATTTTTCTGAAAGTAAAAGACTAGATCCAGATAAACAAGCATGATGATAATAGTCCAACCGTGAAAATTGGTGTGGGAGGGTGTTTTTTGTTTTTCTCCAAGTCCTGGAACTCGAGCTATGACCAACCATGAGAATTACGACCAAGAGCACCTGAGCGTGATCTGTAATTTTCTGTTGCATGATCTATAATTTTCCTCATAATTTAGTATAGTGAGTATTTAATGTTTTTGAGTGTTTTTAAACTGAGTCTTAATTTCAGATTCTAGTTTATGTTTAAAAATGCAATCTATTATTGTTTGATTTTTAATATCCAGTAATTGTAAAAAAAAAAAAAAAAAGAAAAGCTGAGGGTTAACTTTCTGGAAATATGTACACTCCTATTTTTTTTTAATTTGAAGTTAAGAATAGCACCAAAATAACTCCTACACAAATTTCTGCTTGTAGTGAAAACATTAAATTAGCTGAGTTTGCATTTGTGTATAATCAACATATAAACCTTAAGATTGTCTGAAATCAATCTAATGGCTTTCATTTTAATGAAAAAGAAGATTAATGGCAAATAAGGTAGGGTAGATCACAGAGTTGTTAATAAACCAAAATTTGGATGGATGATAATAATCTACCCCAATTGTTGTGAAAATACAGTTTTAGTGTCTTCCTAATTCTTGGCCTTACTTGTTTTTCCTAATAGCCTAGGTTTGTAAATTAAATACTGTGTCTTCTGTCGCTGTTTTTATCATGGCCTGACATACGTGAAAGAAGATTGGTGTTAGGAATATTGCCTAAAAACCTGGTTTTTGCTTAGTTAGCATTGTGCTCTAAAAAACTTACTTATTGAAATGATACTCAATTCAAGGAGATAGTAGGTGTATTATTGTAAATATTTTTAAAGCCTTGAATGAAGGAAAGTTAATTAGATTTAATGTGTGGGTTTATGCATATATAAACAATCTGCCTATTTATGCCCAAGAAACGGCTTCATGAAAAGCCAGTATTATTCAGTAAAATATTTTTGTCTCATATGTTGGAAGAATTTTAAAATAGGATCAAGTTATTTTTTCACTTTGTAACTTATGTACCTTACCTTATAATTTAGGATAATTCTGTGAATAAATTCTATAAGTGCGTCTGAGGTTTAGAAAGAGAATCGTCTTAAATCATGAAGCTCTAGGGGAGCGATGGAGAACCTTTTAGAGCTTTCAATGATACAAACAGCCCACTGCGGCATGGGCACTGTAGGTTCATGACCACTGCTCTAGGCAAAGTGGCAGAGTCAAAATGAAAATTCAATTTTCTAATCTCTAAATCCAGTGTTATTTTTGCTATATAATAGGATTTTAAAATTTTTTGAGTGGTATTGGACACTACCATTTTCTCTAAAGGAATCCTTGTTAAAAAAAGTACCCTAATTTTTTATAAATGTAATTATAAAGACTAATAACTTGCTTGGCCCTTTTCTCATTCAGTAATAGTTTTATCCTTAGATGCCTTTGCATCTCATTGAATTTCTTCTTTTGGCATCTTTATCTCAACCCCCTTCTGCCATGAGTTAATTTTCCAAGAAAATTTTCCGAGAACTGCCTGTGTTTTGAGTGAGTTACCTACGTGGCTTGCTTTATGTCAAATTGCTATTAATTGCTTTTTAGCAGTTAAATCATTAATCTCATGTGTATTAGTTAAATACAAAGCATTGTGTTGATGTAACTTTAAAAGGATAAACACCATTTAAACTATAAGTAATTTACTCATTGCAAAATTAGTAGCCAAAACCTTTTACTTTTCCACTTTGCTAAACTTCCCAGTATATTTCCTAGCAATAAAATTGAATATTATGCTTCACATTCTTGGGAGATGACTTTTTTGGGAAACACTTTCGTTCCCTCAGGGTTATCTATAAAATGAAAAGAATGTATTTAATCTACATAGAAAAATACTATTGTATACTTACTAGATATTTTCTGTATTGTGTGGAGATTGGAAGTAGGCTGTGTAAAGTCTAGTTTTATGTTGTAATTCTTACACTTTTTTCCCCCGTCTTTCCCCTTAGATTTCCCTCATGGATATTTTTCATAGCATTGTTATGTGATGTGAGAAGGTTTTTTTTTTTGAAGTAAACATGGATTTTATACTACAGAATCAAGAAAATTGGCATTGTAAGAAAAATTGATATATAAAAAGTGGTACAGGTGTTTATAGATAACCATGACAACATCCTATATGAATGGGCATGTTACAGAGGAATCAGACAGCGAAGTAAAAAATGTTGATCTTGCATCACCAGAGGAACCTCGGAAGCACCGAGAGATGGCTGTCGACTGCCCCGGAGATTTGGGCACCAGGATGATGCCAGTACGACGAAGTGCACAGTTGGAGCGCATTCGACAGCAACAGGAGGACATGAGACGTAGGCGAGAAGAAGAAGGGAAAAAGCAAGAACTTGACCTTAATTCTTCCATGAGACTTAAGAAACTAGCCCAGATTCCTCCAAAGACTGGAATAGATAACCCCATATTTGATACAGAAGAAGGCATTGTCTTAGAAAGTCCTCATTATGCTGTGAAAATATTAGGTAAGTAAAAATCGCAGGATAATAAAATATTTTTGCTTTCTGTATGCTTTAATATAAATCTGTGGGAAGGAATGGGGGCTTACGAATGTAAGTAATAGTTATTTGGATTATTTTCTTGGAAAGGCCTTGTAATCATTATTTTAGTCACATACAGCAAAGATGTGTAACTTAAGTGTTTCAGTGTTTTCAGATATACAAAGTTCTACATGTGGCTTAACATTGAAAGTTTTGATTCATTTTTTATATCAGACTCACTGATTTTTATGTCAAATTTTTTTTTTTT
>NW_004955466.1:2895772-2917372 GCF_000276665.1 Chinchilla lanigera | reverse complement strand
CTTTTGCCGCTGAGCTAGATCCCCAGCCCCCTTTTATGTCAAATATTGAAAAGTAGTTTTCAGATTTTGCATTTCCCTAGTTTGTCAAGTAGCAGTGAAATTAATAACTGCAGCTTAAAATCTATTTTATATCTTTAAGAACTGTCAGTAACATAAGTAAGTGCTGTTCATATGGAATCATACATATAAAGTGTGGCTCAAAATTCCATACACTATCCAAACTGTTCTGTGGAAAAAAAAGTTGAACCAGTCCTGTAAGTTTTATGTATATATGAAAGAGGTCTGTGACCAGATAATTTCACTGATAAATAAGTTAAATACCTCCTCAGTGTAGACATTGTGGTTCTGAGATTGATTGATGTGGACTGCGTATACTCAAACTTAAAAAGTTTGAATATTGAATTTTTTACCTGCCTTTCCTGCACTCCGTGAATGCAGAAAAAAATAATTTAAAATATATTAGAAAATAGAATATGTTAGAATAATATAGAAATCAGAGAAATACTGCTTTGTACATTAATTTGTGCTGCCTTTAAAACTAGACTAACTCAAGTGAAGTGCTTTATTTCTAAGTGATTTACTGGGTTTTTTTAGATGTGAAAAAAAGAAATACTTCTACTTTTTTATGAGTTTTTGTTGTCGTTGTTATCTTTTGGCCTTTTGGCTATTCACTTACATGTCTGTTGAGCCTTGCACTGGGTGTGTTAACAAATACTAGTCTCTGCAGTAATACTCAAAATAACCCTGTGAACTAGAACTATAATCTGCATTTGGGAGATAAAGAAGTTGAACCTCAGATAAATCACTTGCTTAAGGCACAAAACTAGTAATTGCTGTGTAGGACCTTGTTTGAATTGGCCAATTCTGGACCTGATGCATATATATACACAGCGTGTGCACCAGTGGAGAGTTTGGATGGAGCCTTGCATCCAGCTTCGCACTTCACTGAGCGGGCACAGCTGTGGAGACCCAGAGTAGAGTAACTTTTTTCTAATTTTTCCAAGGGACCATATATATGCTACATTTGTTTCTCATTAAATCTGTTTCAAGTCTGGAGCAGTTTCTGCTACACTGTATCGTATCATTTGCTGCTTTTCCTTGTTATATATTTATTCTGTGCACAAAAAATTACATACATAATCTTCAATACATTTATAGGAAGAAATTTTTTTATCTAGTGATGTATACTGAGGACATATAGAAATGTGCCTGATCTACTTCACCTGCTGTAGAATAATCTTCACTTTATGATAAGTAGACAGTAGACAACACTTTAAGGTCACATGTCTGAAGGAATTTTATGGTTTTTTCTAAAGATTTTATTAGAGTAAAAATACTCCATACCCAGTTGGCTCTTGCTAACTTTCAATTCCTACCATGCTTTTCTCCCTCCCTCCCTAAAATATTCTGTAAATATCCTTTATTGGACAAGGTTTGTGCTATAATATATGCAGTTTGTTTGTTTGTTTGTTTTGGTTTTTCTCTGGTACCGGGAACCGAACTCACGACCTTGCGCTTGCCAGGCAGGCGCTTTTGCTGCTGAGCTAAATCCCCAGCCCCAATATATGCAGTTTGAATGAAGTCTTCTAAGATTGACTTAATGTGCCCATTTGTATTACTTAGAATCAGGCATAAATGTTTAAGAGATAATATTCTTATAATCACAGTGGAACATACAGTTTAAGCAAGACTCATTTAGGGAAATGTGTTAGTTTTTTGTTTATCTGTTTTTGGTGCTTAAGCACACAAAGAAAAGATTGTTTCTATAATTTCTTTTTTCTTTTTCCTGTTTCTCTTTTTAAATTTTTGAGACAGTTTTTTAGTATGTTACTTGTACGGGCCTCCAGCTACTGGGTTCAGGTGATCCTCACCTCAGCCGCCTGATACTCAGGAGTTCCCTGGCTGTTGCTGCCTGCTTGTTTTGTTTTGTTTTGTCTTTTCTTTTCTTTCTCTTTTTTTCTCTTCTTTTCTCTTTGTTTTCTTTCCTAGGAATGGAAACTCAGGGCTTCACACATACTAGGCAGTTGCCTGTACCACTGAGTGATATCCCCAGGCTCTGCCTTTTCCTAAAGGACAGCTGTGTTTCCTTATACGTTGTAATCCCCAGTGGTCCTCATAAATACTTTTGTTTGCTCTTTGAACTTGACTTTGTTTTACATGTTTTAAAGTAATTTGAAACATGGTGCCAAGTATTTATAATTCTTTATCGGACAGAAGATTTAATATTTTGAGAAATAAGTCATAGATTTAATGCAAATACCTGTTAATTATACAAAATGTGAAAAACTAGCACAAGTTATGGATTGTTATTGTCAGTCATAGCTCCAGTTTTTAGATATATTCAGTTTTAAGTTTTTGTTTAAAATGAAATGTAATAGCTTTTAACCTTTTTTTTTCTGCTCATAATCTGCTAACACATCAAAGTACAACAGAAGTACTCCCTTAAAATTGTATGTGCCTCCTTGCCAGTATTTTAATTAATACACACATGACTGGAGACAACTTCTTAGACTTTTCACAGCCAGAAGCAGCAACTTTATTTTAAATGAGGGAATGATAGGATTTATTTCTTTGAGAGGGAGTCTTCGGTTTTCAAATAACGCATCATTTATCTGTGAGTAAATAGAGTATTCTAAGGATTTAAAATGTCAGTGTAGAGATTACGTACTTTATCTGGGTGGTTTTTAAAAATTAAATTATTTGTAAATATGGAATTATATGATAATAAAAGTGAAGGGATGGAACTGACAGAAAATACTCAGAAATGATAAGCTAAGTTTTGTTTAAAAACAATTAGAATCTTGTGAAAATTTAAAACTACAGATTTGAGAATTAATTTCAAATGAGTGATTAATACTAACATTATAACTTATAAAAATTATAATATACTAAGGAGGCTTCCTTAAAATGGGCATTGGTTTTAAACCTTACTTTGTTATAAAATGTCTTTGTTCTCTTTCATAATCAAAGCAGACTACCTTATAAGAGAAATCCTGAGAAAAGAACAGTGCAGGTTATAATGGGATAAAATAGAATAGGGCAATTTTCAGATATTTCTCGGCTATAGATTTCACTGCTTTTGTTTTTGTATTTATAGATAAGTAATTTGGGGTAAAAGAGGTGTACAAATATAGTAGACAGTTTTTAAAGGGAATAAGCCAGGGAAGACTGCCATCTATCATAGATATGTGTGTGACTATGTAATCATTACACCTTTGAAGAAACATCAGGATAGGGCACATATACTCATGGAGTGAACTGTTTTGTGGTTGATAAGGAGGCCTAAAATTTGTAATTAGGAGTTTTCTTATTTGCATTGGATACTTTAGTATAAAGAAAATAAAAGATACAGAAAAGAGAAGGAATCAAGGGTGAATAATGCTAAAGAATGAAAGCATTTTCATTATATTAATAATAGCATGTTTCAGTCTTGACCTCTGTCTGTATATTTTTTGCCAGATGTCTCTGAATATGTACACTGTTAAGTAAGAGTATTGACATTATAAAGTAAAATGTCTCTTCAGAATTTCTTTCTGCTGCTCACTGTTGTCTGACCATGGGATATACTGGGACTTTTTTCTGATTGTGATAAACTTAAAGTGAACAAAGTTCCAGGGCCGATAAATCTTAAGTTTTACATTAGCCTACTTCTTAGAAGTTAATTATTTTCACTACCAAATTTTTACTTAACTGCTCCAGATACTTCCAAGCAAACTTTCTTAGCCATTCCTTCAGGGACTCTTTTTCGTCTTATAAGTGAAATGATTAAATTATTGGTACTAGGTTTAGTGTTTAAAGTGTTCAGACCACTTGAGAATTTTCTAATTTGGCCACATTGCCAAAATTACAACTAACCTAAACTGTAGATTGAAAATGTGTTTGTAGTTGTATAAATTTTGGTTATTAAGTACACATATGTCTACTAAAAATAATTAACTGCTACATCATTGTTTTTTTTTTTTTTTTTTTTGCGGTACCGGGGATCGAACTCACGACCTTGAGCTTGCCAGGCAGGCACTTATGCCACTGAGCTATATCCCCAGCCCTACATCATTGTTTTTGACACAGTGTATCAGAATACAGTGTATCAAACTTCATTTCACTTATTAGGTAATGGTTTTTAGATTTGCTTCATTATTTATGGCATGTTAACATGCTTGACATAATTGCATATTGAAAATTGCAGGGGAGGGGCTGGGGATTTAGCTCAGCGGCAAAAGCGCCTGCCTGGCAAGCGCAAGGTCGTGAGTTCGGTTCCTGGTACCGGAGAAAAACAAAAAAACAAAAAAAAACAAAAAAAAAATTGCAGGGGAGTCAGAATCAGAACTGAGTTCTAATACTTTTTGTTGTCACTTAATTGCTATTGACTTTAGGCAAGTTACTTAATTTTTCTGAGCCTCAGTTTCAGGACTGTCTTGACAACCAAATTTAAAAAAAAAATGTGTATAAGCAAGTGACACATTTTGGCTTGAAAAAAGTGTGTGTGTGTGTGTGGGTGTGGGTGTGGGTGTGGGTGTGGGTGTGGGTGGGGGGTTTGGGGAATGAATCCAGGCTTCATAAATGCTAAGCAAATATTGTGCCACTAATATATAGCCCCAGACCTAAAAATTGATTTTTGTAAGAACTGGGAACTGTCTAAGAAAGATAATCTAATGAGCTAGTACATACCCTTTTGTGACTAGCTTCTTTTCACTTAACATTATGTTTTTGGGGTTCATCCATGTATGATGCATCAGTGCTTTATTCCTTTTTATGGCTGAATGTTCTAATGTGTGAATATGCCATATTTTTTGTTGAACCATTTGGGTTGTTTATTTTGGCTGTTGTAAGTATTGATATGAGGAACTGTACAATATACATATGTGTACTTAATAACCAAAATTTATATGCCACTGCTGAGACTCGGGCATTGTAACTCCAGATTTGGAACTTTTTTCTCTCTCACCAAGTGTCTTTTAGTTTTGTCCAGGAAAAAATCATGAAGTCTTTCTAAGAAGTAGCTTCAAGACAATTTTCTTGTGTATAGGCTTCTGTTTAAATACCTGGTTTCAGTTCTTTTTGTTCTATACTAGGAGTAAAATTGCTGGATCTTCCATAATTCTGTGTTTTATTTATTAAAGAGCTGCTGTAGTCTTTTCCGTGGTGGCTCTACTGCCTGACATTTACATGAGCCATGTGTGAAGGTTCCAGTTTCTCTCATGTGCTTGCCACCACTGTTTTTAATTTTAGCTGTCCTATCAACCAGTAATTTTTATGAACTAGAACAATACCAAAAATATTAATATATTACACAGGTATACATAGATCTTTTATTTCAAAGAAGGGTAAGTATATGTATATTGGCTTAAAAAAATAAAGTACTTTTTTTTGTGGTACTGGGAATCAAACTCAGGACCTTGCACTTGCCACGCAGGCGCTTATGCCACTGAGCTGTACCCCCAGCCCTAAAGTATATATTTTTAAGAGTTGCCAAAGAACACTTAAGTGCTATTCTAGTCAAACCCTTCCATTTAATAGAAAGCCCCAGAGACTTGAGGTGGGTCGTCTACTGACATAATACAACTTTTAAAATATGATCAAGCCACTGCTGAGACTCAGGCATTTTAACTCCAGATTTGGAACTTTTTCTCTGTCTCACCAAGTGTAAGTGTCTTCTAGTTTTGTCCAGGAAAAAATCATGAAGTCTTTCTAAGAAGTAGCTTCAAGACAATTTTCTGTTGTTTTACTTCATGTAGGAATAAGATTTTTACTCTATTGTCTGTCAACTATCTGGTTCATATACTTGTGGGTTTGGGGGGTGTTTTGGGTGGGTTGATTTTATTTTTACTGTGCTAGGATCTGAACCTAGGGGGCCTTGCACATACTGGGCAAGTGCTGTATCATCGAGCGGAAACCACTAGCCCTAATACTTGTTTTTAATTTGTTAACCGAAAATTACAGCTGAAGATCTTCCATGAGCTTCCAGTTATTTTTGCCAAATTCATGTTGACCTAGACTACTAAAAAACAAAGTTCAGGGATCTGAAATTTATGTTCTTAAGTTTAAAAAAATAAAAAAGTCATTAGGTTGTACTCGAGGTAGAGCACCTGTTTAGAGTGACCGGCCATGGGTTTGATCCGAGTGCGTGTGCACGCGCGTTGCGCGCACACACACACGCACAGTGGAGTGGGGGCAGAAAGGAGACGACACCTTATTTAAAGAAAGAAGTCTTAATGTCAGAATAGATCACTAGCAAAACTTCGCTTGTGGGATAAATTAGAGCAGTGAGTGAAAATAAAGCTAATTCAGAGTAGATGGCTATCCCTGATGCTTTGAAACATCTCCATTGATGGAATTTCTTAGGTTCCTCAGGTAATTTTAGTTTTTACCTTTACAGTAAAAAAATTCTCCCATATAGCTGGCCAGAGTCTTAAGAATTTGAAGATAGATTTTTCAGATATAGTAGTTCATACAGTAGTTCTTGGTGGTTGCTATCTGTTGCTTGTTTTAAAGTCTTCATTATTTTATATTTTAGACTCAAGAGAGGGCCAAGACTGTCGTGAAGGGGTTATCAGCCTACATATATTTCTATTTATCTGATTAATCATATCTCAAACCAATATTGATTTTAAGATTGTATTTCCTCTCTTTAATGTACATACAGTAATTAAGGTTTAAGTGTTACATGAAATGTTAGAGATGATGATGGAACTTTAAACAGTTTCTTCTGAAATCATTTAGAACAAATAGATCAAGGTGGAGGCAAGGAATGTACAAACTAAAGATAGAGAATTTTGTTGTAGGAAAGTTAGTATAAGAGGATCATATGTTCTAGGCCAGAGCTTGTCTCAAAATAAAAAAGGCTGGGGATATAGCTCAGTGAGAGAGCACTTGCTTAGCATGTGCAAGCCCTAGGTTCAATCGCCAGCATGGGGCAGGAGCGCTTTAATATTCTCTACTTCATTTTCTAGTTTAGATTAGCCTACTTTACTTGCCCTACTTCTTGCTGGCTTATGACTGTAGCATTTGATGTATATCTAAATGAAACATTACAATATTTTAAATATGCAAAGCAAGAATAACAACATACAACTGTCAAGAATGAAATAGAGTAGGTATAAAAAGCAGACACAAGCCTAGCTTATAATCCCTAAGGCAGGAGAATCACCACAAATTTGAGGCCAGCCTTGGCTACATGCTGAGACCTACTCTTTAAAACCAAAAAAGTAGCTCATACCTATAATCCCAGCACCCAGGAGACTGAGGCAGGAGGATTGCTGTGGAGTTTGAGGCCAGCGTGGACTACAAAGTGAGTTCAAGGCCAGCCTGAAGTCCATAGTGAAACCCTGTCTCAAAAGATAAAATAAGTAAATACATACATATAAAAAAAAAGAAGACACAAGAACTCAATATCATTATTAAGTATATTTATTGAAGGAAGTAGATGTGAATACTTTAATATAGTTTAATATATAAAAATAGTATAATGACCTTATGTTAATCCCCAAAGTCAGTGGTTCTTAAAGAGGGTATATTATAATCAATTTAAACTATTAGTATTAAGGAAGACACTGAAGGCTCTGGTTGTGTCTGAGGTTGATGTAACTTTTAGATAGACATGTCTTTTAAATTTCCTTAGGGAAGTTCCATAAATGGCTATGGTTAAAAGCCATTGTTCTGACATAAGAAAAAATGAAATTCGGTATGTTCTCCCTAAGACTGCAGGAACTGTAATTAAAAGAAATGCCAGATGGCTGTATCTTGTAAAAATATATTTAACCAGATCACAAAAAAATTTAAAAATTGATAATGCTTTGATCTGTTTGTGAAAATAGGCACCCACATGCATTGCTAGTAGGAGTATTAGTTGATACAGTTCTGGAAGGCAGTTTGTCAGTATGTATCAAAGTCTTAAATGTTTTTATTTGGTCAAGCTTATCCTGGGAATTTATTTTAAGGATTTATTGGAAAACATTAGATTATAAAACCGTGTATACAGTGTCTTCTGTGCTTAGATTGCATTTTAAAAATCCTTAAAGGGGGGATAAAGAAAGAATTAAGATGTGTTATGTACATGTACCAACTCCCCACAAGGAATATAATCATTATCTACTGCAAACATGTACTAATAAAAATAAAAATTTAATAACAATTTTAAACCCTAAAGTCTTTATGGTATCTTAAACAATACTAGTCGTTACAGCTAAAAGAAACCCTTTGCCTTAAAGAATTTCAGCCTCCCTGAAGATGAAGAGACCTACTAGGGAGACAGTTACCTCCTGGACTAAGGTTGCGTATTAATTTTAGTCAGTGATAAGATCTGAAGCTCTTGATACTTTTAATTTCTCTGAAATCCAAGCTGAACCTCCTTTTGATAATTACTGAAAATTTTAATAAGAATGTCTCTGCTCAGATAAGGTTGTAGCCTGCTTTCCTGTTTTGCTCTAATGAAACTTCTTTGAATTTGGCTTTCTTGAGACAGGGTCTCACCATGTGGTTCAGGCCAGCCATCAACTCCTATGTAACTCAGGCTGGCCTTGTACTTGCAGTGATCCTCCTGCTTCAGGCTCCTATACACTCTTGGGATAAGAGGCATGCACCACCAAGCCTGGCTTTCTGGTGAAACTGTAAAGCTATTGAATTCTTCATACTTTTAGGGGATTGTCTGGTAACTTCTTCCAATTTGATAGAATCTGGCATTCTATGTTTTTTCTGTGTACTCCTGTAGCTGTCATATTAGCGTATGAGTAATTATGGCTGTCCTTCAGAGCTTACCTACTTCTTGGTTTAACAGCTTCTGAGGTGATCCTAATGACAATTTTGCCTTTCTAATTTCCTTTCCAGTTTTGTTTATCTTTATACTATTGATAACCATGTAATTCATAATTAGTTGTAAAAGTCAAGAAAATTTTTTAAACTGGTAACTTTTTATTGCTTCTACACTCACAACTCTGTTGGGGGGCAGGAAAGAGACTACTGTGGTTCTAAACTATTTTTGAGTAACTATTATCCCCCCTAAAAAAATGCATGTAGTAGGCCAGGCATGTGGTCCTCGCCTATAATCCCAGCACTCGAAGGCTGAGGCAGAATCGTTGAGAGCTCGAGGCCAACCTGAACTGTCTCAAAAAGATGAAAAAAAAAAAGAGCAGGTACTGTGTATGTATGAGAATAAGCACAATACACACACACGGTAGACTTCCACTGCAGTTTTAGGAGATACACATATTCATTAGTTTTATGGACAAGAAAAGAAGTGCCTGGCAAATATAAATAGACTTCAACCTCCCTATTAACCGAAGAAATTAAAGTTTTTGAAAGTGATGAATATTGGTGAAAATATTGCTAATGGGATATAAATTAATGTGAACTCCCTAGAAATGTGTAAGGCTTTTAAAAATGTCACAATCTTCAGTAAAGTTCTGTTTCTAGGAATTAAAACATCAGAATCTTAGATTTATATGCACTAATGACTACTATGTGCTGAAATATTTGTTATTAACTTACAGTAGCAAAAATAGAAGCAACTTAGATGTTGAACTTTGTATAATGCTATTGCAATGTGTACTGTTATGGAAAAAGAAAATACACCAGGATGTTCAGGAGAAAAAAATTGTTTCTAGGTGATGGGATTGTTGGTGGTTTTACCTATTTATTTCTGTATTCCCATTATTTTTATAGTATATCTTATAATATCTTTTTAAAATGTAAGTTATTCTATTATTTTCAGAGTTTTACTTAAAATTCAGCAAGCTGATATTGACTGACACTCAAAAATACATGTAGTTTTTTTCCCCCAAAACATAGTACATTGTTACTGGTTCAGGAAATTTTATCTTAAAACACACGTTGAGTTAAGAGCAAAACAATTAATTTTAGGATACCTTTTCTTTCTCCTACCAGAAGTGGAAGACTTATTTTCTTCACTTAAACATATCCAACATACTTTGGTAGATTCCCAGAGCCAGGAGGATATTTCACTGCTTTTACAACTTGTACAAAATAAAGATTTCCAGAATGCGTTTAAGATCCACAATGCTGTCACAGTGCACATGAGCAAGGCCAGTCCTCCTTTTCCTCTTATCGCCAACGCCCAGGATCTTGCACAAGAGGTACGTATTGTGAACGTCTTGGTAACACCTACCAGAAGTATTAGTGATAGTAAGGCAGTATGATTAGAAAGTAATGGTGTGGCTATACGGCTAGTTCAAAGTAGTTACTGCTGATCACATGTTAATAATTTATTGTGATAGGAAAACTTTGCTGTGTGCATTATGTCCTGAAAAATGTGCTGAGACATAGTGTTCTGTTTCATGAAGAGAGTTACTTTTGTATATAGGATTATAAGTTTAGATAGTAACAAGCAGATTTTGGTAACTAGAGGCAAAGTTTTTAAATGCTTTTAGTATGATTTTATTCATTTTAAGCATTATACATTTTAAACTAAGAAACGAATACTGATTGGGTAAAATTATAACTGGTATTTGGGGATTATAGACTATAACTGCTAAAATTTATTACTTGTAGATATTTTAAAGTATTTCTCCTATTAAAACTAAATTACTAAATTTTCCTAATTACTAAATTTTAATATACATTGAGAGTTTCTTTTGTTATCGTGCTGTCTTAATCTGCAAACATCTTTTAAATTGAAGATTTCAATACTTTGGTTTCTCTTCAGATCATATAAATCTTTCACCTTTTAAATTGAAGATTTCAAAAGCATGTAAACCATTTCTTGTTGCGGGGTACGGACATTCTGTCACTGATAAAATTTAAAATTACTTTGATATTATAAAAGTAATTTGGGAGGTCTACCACGTAAATGTTTGAGGTATAATCAAAATACATAGTAAATGTTTAAAAATTTTTTATAGTAAAAGACAAATTGCCATTAATCACCCTTAAAATAATCCTCTTCTCTTCGCTCTTACCCCATTTTCTTGGTACTTTCTGAAGCAGTCCTGGAAGTTCTCATTTAGGAGTGTCTTTACAAGGCATGATTAAAAATACAGTGAATGCTGCTCTCCAGGTTTACCTAATGGAAAGGCAGGCTCATAAAAGCATTACTGTGTGTCCTCGTCTAACTTACTTACTAGATATGGCACTGTGCAACTCCTGGCTCTTCCCCAAAGTGAAAATGACTGTGAAACGTAAACATTATGAATCAATTCAAGGCATTGAGATAGCGGTAACAGTACAATTAAAGGCGTGAAAGAGGACTTTCAGAACTGCTTCAGAAAGTGGCAAGAATGCTGAGATAAATGTGTTTTAAGGGAGTATTTTTGGTTGTTTTTGTTACTTGCTTTTTGAGACAAGGTCCAACTACTTAGTTCAAACTGGCCTTGAACTCACTATGTGGCCTAGGCCAGCCTCGCATGTGCAGCAATCCTCCTGCCTCAGCCTCCTGAGTACCAGAATTACAGGTGTGCAGCACCATAGCTGGCTGGGAGGGGGAATATTTTGAAGGAAATTAATGGCAATAGTTTTACTGTAATAATTTTTTAAAATTTAAACACTCATTTTTAAAATCACATCTTGTATTTCATTGACTCCAAACATGAGAGGGAATAGGGCTGGGGGAGGGTAGGACTTCCAAAGCTGTAGATCTATCAATTAGGTTAAGATATACTTTTCAGATTAGCACAGTGGTCCCAAAGGGAGAGATTTTCCTTATTAAGGTGATTAAGATGGCAAACTCTACGTGCAGGAGTAGTAAGAGAGAAACCTAGTGGTGACCAGGTCCCAGGAGAGAGCAACCCAAGGACCTGCTCCTAGAGGGGAAATCTGGAATTTTTCCATACACCAGACTTTAAAAAGAGCTGACTGAAATCTATTCCTGAGGTCAACTTTTATTATTGAAATGAACTATATAATATTTTTACTAAAAGAGTTATCAAACTGAGTGTGTAGCTCAGTGGTAAAGTGCTTGCCCTGGGTTCCATCTGTAGCACAGCAAAAAGACCAAAACAAAACAAAAGAATTATCACTGTAGGTTTTTAATTTAAAAGTTATCACTTATATGCAACATTTTTTATTTAAAAATATTAACTCATAGTTTAAATCATTTTTCTGAAAGTTACTTTTTCAACAGATTTTTTTTACAGATCAACATTATTTTGCTCATATACCGTTTATAAATATAGTGTGATTTTTATTGTGAATTGGAAGAAATACCAGATTAGTCACTGTGATCTTTCCTTCTCCGCCAGGTTGGGGGAAGGTGTCCCTAGCTAGCTTCTGGGCCTTTGTTTTGTTAAATAGAACAGTGTTGGGAGGAGAGAATGAGAAAAGCTGGAGTTCGTGATTGCTCTCTCTGGGAAAAGCTTGCTCTGGGATGCTGTCGGTGTGTGGCAGTGATAGTGACCTTGGGCCTGCGGTCGTTCCCCTGGCCTAGGGTTGTTGGTCAGGACCGAGGTAGCCCTGCCTTTCCGTTCGCTTGTGAGACAGGCACACGCTTTGATGAGCTCATCGAGGAGGAATATTAAGTCTGATAACAAAGTTGTAAAAGTTAAGTGGACTTGTTGCTTTTATTTTACTAGAAAAAAATCTCAGCAGTCACCTAATTCAGTTCTCCTGTTTTATATTTCTGAAAATTAAAGCCAGCTGGCGTTTTGTGACTGACATAAGATTAACTAGGTTGCTTATGTGGCCCTGTTTTGTTTTTTAGCATTCATAATTCTAGCAGTTTTAATATACATACAGTAGTTAAAAGAACCTACCTTATGCTTCAGTTGTATTATTTTTAATGAAAATTAAGTAAAAACCTCAAGGAATTTAATGAAACATTAGAGTATTTTTTGTTTTTATCACAAAGTATTAGTTAAACATTAAGCATTACATAGTATATAAAGCCTGTTAAACTGCACATAGTAAGATCCAGATTAAATCTTTGATAATTTAGTATATTAATAAGCACAAAACAAATTTTTTGTTACTATAAGTGATTTTTATTTATTTTTCTGACAGTACTAGGTATTAAACCCAGGGCCTTTGCACCTAGTTACACTGCTAGCCTTTTTATTTTTTATTTTGAGAAAGGTTTTCACTAAGTTGTTAAGTTGCTCCGGCTGGGCTCGAGCAACTTGATCCTGTGGCCTCAGCCTCCCAGCATTGCAAGTGCTTTTATAAAGAGAGTAAAGGTTGAGAACTTGGACTTCATTAAATGAGCTCTTGCTTATCTAAGAACATTCTTAAGAGAATAAAATGCAAGCCAGCCCACCAAGAAATGTTATTTGATTGTCTGATTTGGAGATACTGTATGTATATGTTTAAATATATATGACAAAAACTCATATTTAGAATATGTATTTTAAAAACTCCTGCAAATTAATGAGAGTACTCAGATTTTTAAAATGAAAAAGAGAACAGACACTATTTTTTAAAAGGAAATCCAGAGCTGGGTGTGGTGACGCACACCTGTAATCACTGTACTTGGGCACTTGGAAGGCTGAGGCGGAGGATCGCTACAAGTTCAAAGCCAGCCTGGGGCTGCATAGGAAGACCGTGTCTCAAAAAAAAAAAAAAAAAAAGAAAAGCCAGATAGCCCCGAAAAATAAAAAGATACTTAGCATTCTTAGCCAACAGAGAATTATAAATTAAAACAAAAGCAGATACCACTGCACAGGCACTAAAATTACTATAATTAAAATTAAAAAGACTGGCAACAGCAAATGTTGGTGAACCTATGGAGCAGTCGAAAGAAGGCTGGTGGTGTATAAATTGGTACTACTACTATGAAAAAATGCTTGAAAATATTTATTAAAGCTAATGCACCCATACACTGTGACCTAATAGCTTCACTCGTAGCCTATACAAGAGAAAAGAAAACATAGTGACCCAAAGACTTACGAACAAATGTTTATAACCTTGAAATAATAGAAACTGCCGACAACCCAGAAACCTTTCAGTTTGTGTAAGTTGAATTAGGCTATCACTGGGAAGGAACAGGACTGAGTAAATACTTAGCGTCTTGTGAGCAGCGCCAAACTCTGGGTGGAGGGTGAGGGCTGGGAAGCGGAGAGCGGTAGGAAGAAGGAAGAAATACGGAAGGACATTTAACTGCTGAGTCTCCAAGGATAGTTGGGAATTTACCTGGAAGGAAAAGCTTTCTGTTATCAAAGGGCACAAAGGTGATAGTGACTGAGAAAGCCTGGCGTGTTTCTTCAGCAGTGCGTTAAGGTAGGGTATGATCTTAAAAGATGGAGTCCACATGCTGAAGGCCAAGTAAATTATATTAAGTTTTAAATTATCTTTCAATTGATACGCTTTGGTAAATATTTTGTTTTTTTTGAGACAGGGTCTTGCTATGTAGTCCAGGCTGGTCTTGAACTCACTTGCGTAGCCCAGGCTGGCCTCGAACTTGTGGTGATCCTCCTGCCTCTGCCTCCCAAGTGCTGGGATTATAGGCATGTGTCACCATGCCCCGCCAGTAAATATTTTAAAATAACTCACCTGAATAGATGGGAAGAGAAATCAGTTTGATTCAGAAAAGGCATTTTTTTAAACTTTCAGTACTTTTTCCTCTGAGGTGAAAATTTTTAGAAAGTCAAGGACACTTTGTTAACTTGACAAAAAATAATGCCAGAACCATGGCATCTTACCAAATTTCCATTTAGTCTCTTAGTAAAATAGTGTAACCTCCAAAGTATTACCACTAGTATTCAGCACTTATCTGGAGGTTGTAACCATGGAAATAAACAGGAAGGAGTAATGAAATACAAAAATGGAGAAGAAGAGGGAACATATGATTTTGTTCTAATTAGAATGAAATGAATACTTTGGTAAAAATAAGTGTAAAAATAAAGGAATGATATATACCCAGTGGATCATCCCTAAGTATAATAAAAGTCCTTTCATTTCTTTCCCTTTGGTCATCTGTTTCCGAATCTTTCACACTTAACATACTATTTCTCTAATTGTCTCTGGAGGAAGATAAGAAAAAGTAGTACAGTATAGCTAGAGAAAAATGTAAGGCTAGAAGTGAGCATTAAGCCTTTAGAACTACCCGATGCTGTGTGTTAACAGTAGAATGGGTAACACCTGGGTTAATAAGGGGACTGAAGTACTGGAATTTGAAGCTTCATTCAAAGGGAAGTTCTCAGTGATGTTTAGGAAGTAAATTAAAATAGAAATGGCAATAAATGTTTAGTACAGAAAAATATTTTTAAGTTTACTTGTGTCTTTTGTATACCCTTAGTACCTTTTTAATGCAAAATTGTTTCCCCCTCAGATTTACTTTTTCCAGCAATCAAAAGATGTATGGTTAGGGACTACAGATTTCTTTTTTGGTTTTGACTTGGTTTGGTTTGGTTTTGGTCTTGGTTTTGATTTTTTGAGACAGGGTCTTGCTATGAAGTTCAGGCTGGCCTTGAACTCACTGTGTAGTCCAGGCTGGCCTGGAACTCAAAGCAGTCCTTGTGCCACAACCTTGCAGATGCTGAGATTACAGGTGTGCACCATCACACAATGCCCGCACCCCCAGCCCTTTTTTTAATCTTTCATTTTGAGATAGGGTCTCACTGAGTTGCCCAGGCTGGGCTTGAACTTTGGTTCCTTCTTTGGTTCCTTCTGTCTCTACCTCCCAGAGTGCTGGGATTACAGCTGTATGTCCCTGTGCCTGGCAGAGATTTATGCCTACCTGATCTTATTAATAGTGATAATTTTGGTTTTGTTATCCACAGTATTACAAAGTCCTATTTTTGGTGAGTAGTTGGACTTGGGGATGAAAAATGAAAAAAAAATGAGAATCATTGATAATAAGAGCCATCAGCGTAATCTTTGGAGAGAGGGAGCAGAGGAAAATTTATATAGTACTTTTAACTACAGGATTTGGGCCAGGGATATAGCTCAGTGGCACAGAGCCTGCCTGGCAAGGGCAAAGTCCTAAGTTTGATTCCCGGCACAAAAAAAGCCTAAATAAATAAATAAATGAAGGATTTATGGTAGAAGAGAAAAGATTGAATATAAATAAGCTGAATTTAAAGAGCAAGTGATTAGAAACTGTAAAGGAAAATAAACTTAGAAGAATTAGATTTTTAAATGGAAGGATTTTGTAGATAAGAAGCTGATTCTTTTAAAAGAACAATAGACAAACCTTTGATGATTTAGATGATCTTAAAAAAAAAGCATTAAGAAAGAAAGAAATGTGAATGCAGACCCAGAGTGAGGTTATCTCATCAGTTTCTTACAAGTATGTTTCATTGTTTTGATTTGTACTTTTAAAAAAATTGCTTAGTGTGATTTTTTAAAAAAAATTAGAGGTGCATGCCCATAATACCAGCACTTGGGAGGCTGAAGCAGGAGGATCAGTGTGAGTTTGAGGGCAGCGTGGGCAACATAGTGAGTTCAAGGCCACGCTAGATTGCATACCAAGGCCCTGTCTCAAAAAAAAAAAAAAAGATTTAAAGGAAGAATCACCCTGCATAGGTGCTACTGCTATTTCCTGTGAAGTAGGAAGAATGATCTTTGCTTCTGTTTCTTAGGTACAAACTGTTTTGAAACCAACCCACCAGAAAGAAGGACAGGAATTAACTGCTTTGCTGAATGCTCCACATATTCAGGTAGAAAATGGACAGAGCATCATAAAAGGCATTTCCAACAAGATTTATCCTTTTTTTTTTTTTTTTTAAATCACCATCTCCTAAGGTTGGAAAAGACCTCAAACATTACCTAGCCAGGCTTTATATTTACAACCTACTCTGCAAAGTAATTATTGTTAGAGTATAAATATTTGAATTAACCAAATAATTTTTGAAACTTTTTGTCTTTTAAAATTGGACAAAAGTTACTTGCTTTTTTTTTCGGTTCTGTATTTTCCAGAAATTTTAATTATCTAGCATGTTTAAGCATTTCAATTTATTTTGTTTTAATATGCATCTTGGGCTTTTCACAATCCATTTCAGTTTATGCCCTGACACGCTCAGTACATCTTTTGTTATCAATAGCTCAGAAGTATACTGGGTTGCTTCTGAGCTTGACTTGCAGAATTGAGAAACAGATATGGATATACAAGTAATTATAGCAGTTCTAAAGATTTAATGAACAGAATCATATATACATGATGAGTTTAAAAGTCGTGCTGTTAAAATGCTGTCAATTTTTTTTGAAACAGGCACTTTTACTGGCCCATGATAAAGTTGCTGAGCAGGAAATGCAGCTAGAGCCCATTGCAGATGAGAGAGTTTATGAAAGCATTGGCCAGTATGGAGGAGAGACTGTAAAAATAGTTCGTATAGAAAAGGCTCGTGATATTCCATTGGTAAGTCTCCACTTCCCACAGAGGCCTCTCAGGTAACTGACAACTCGTACATTCTTCGTGGGTTTCTCTTTTGAAGTTAATTCATTGGAGTTTCTCTGTGTTCCTGCTCAGACCCCTTACTCAGTTAACAAAAATGTGTTCATCTTCTTTTCTCACCCATAACTGAATGAAAGTAATAGCTTGTGAAATGTTTGTTGAAGAACAAAGAAGGGATAAGTAGTTTATTTCATTCTCCCAACTTTTTAAAAACAATAATTAGAAATTCTGATTTTTAAAAAACTGAGTGTGGTTGCTCATAACTGTAATCCCAGCTCTCCAGAGGCTGAGGCAGGAAGATTGCTGGGAGTTTGAGGCCAGCTTAGGCTACAGCGTCAGTTCGAGACCAGCCTGAACTACATAGCAAGACCCTGTCTCAAAAATACATTCCCCCAAAAAAGAAGGAAAATCTCATCTTTTGATACTGTTAAATTTACTGAGATACAATTACTTACATATTTCAGATATTCTTAAGTGTACACCTTAATATTTGCTTTATAGCTTTTATATATAAAACTTCTCAAATCTTAGTCTACTATCATTGCCTTAAGTTTCTTTCTTTTATTGAAAGAAATATTCTTGAATCCTGGTGTCTCAGATTATAATTTGAAACGTTTTCCCCACCAAGAGAATAGAAACTGAAAAATCAAGATAAAATGTTAAAGTAAAAGTTTAGGAGAACAAGCTTAATCTATATGTTATATTCCCAATTTTTGAACATACATTTTTTTACTTAGCTTCTAATTTTGTATAACAAATATTAATTTCTAATACATGTTAATGTGAGTTGAATGTAGCTAAACTATTTAACATATAAATAGGGAGCCAGATTGATATTCATCCCTTCATCAAATTTTGAATTTAAAAAGGTTCTTTATAGTTAGAATTATGCTCATTACTTAAGCCCAAATGTATTGTAATCATTTGTATGGGGTTTAGCATATATGCAGAATAAATATGATTATAGGTTTTCACACAGTTTTTAAGCAAGTATATTTTTCTGCTATTGTATGCTTCAAAAATCCACTTGCTGTCAGAGTTCTGGAGTGTTCATAAAGCACAAGATATGAGGGAAATGATCAACTTTCAAATTTAATGACAATCATTACACCAGCTATGTAAGCAAACTTTTTTCCCAAGATAGTTGAAGGCTAGTATTGTTAGAGAAAAATTATTTTTTTCAATTAGGTTTAAAGTTGTTTATTTACAAAGTTCTTATTAGTACCACTACTTTTAAAATATAGCAAAAGAGGTCAGTTGCTAACCTCTGAACTGGCACATATAATGGCACAGAAAAAAATGTTAGAGGAAAATTATAATTTAAAAACAAAGAAGTGTTTAGCCAAAAACCTATTTTTATAATTAAACTAGACATTAACCTTCTTAGGGTGCCACAGTTCGTAATGAAATGGATTCTGTCATCATCAGCCGGATAGTAAAAGGAGGAGCTGCGGAGAAAAGTGGTCTCTTACATGAAGGCGATGAAGTTCTGGAGATTAATGGCATTGAAATTCGGGGGAAAGATGTCAATGAGGTTTTCGATTTGTTGGTAAGTTGACCTAAGTAATTCTTCTGTTTCTTCTGTTAGATTTATTTAGAGTAAATTATTTAGAGTAAATTATTACTCTAAGATTTAGAGTAAATTATTAGATTTAGAGTAAATTATTTTAGATTTAGAGTAAATTATTTTAAGACTGCCTATAATTGCAGCACACTGTGGGTTTGCGGCAGAAGGATCACAAATTCAAGTCCTGACTGTGCAGTGTACTGAAAATGAAAAATAGAAAGGGCTGGGCGTGTAGCTCAGTGCAGAGGCCCTGGGTTCACTCTCTATTACTCTGCCCCACTCCATACACACAGAAGTCAACAGCCCGGGACAGTTTCTGCCTCACTTTCCTGTGATACAAGTCTTTCCCAGTATTTGTTAGTAGAATTTGTTTTTGGCTAGGCACCACTGATAATATTTTACTTTGACCTTTTTTACTACCATGTATATTTTGCTTCTGAAATCAGTAATAATATAACAGGTTAATCAGTAAATATTTATTGAGTGCATGTGAATGTGTGCTAACTACTGGGGCAATAATAAAAATCCACATCCTCTTTTTTTTTGTCTTTTTGAGACAGAGTCTCACTATGCAGTTCAGGCTGGGCTTGAGCTCACTTTGTAGCCCAGGTTGGTCTTGAACTTGCAACGATCCTCTTGCCTTGGCCTCCCAAGTGCTGGGATTATAGGCGTGCGCCACCACGCCCGCTCCTCTTTTTTTTTTTTTTTTTTTTGATGGGGTGATACTTTGGATTGAACCCAAGGCCTTTTGCGCTGAGCTGTATGCCCAGCCCCTTTTTTATTTTTATTTTTGAGACAGGATCTCGCTAGGTTGGCAAGTTACCCAGACTGGGCTGGAACTTTCGATCTTTTTGCCTTGGCCTCCCAGAGTGTGACAAGCATGTGTCACCATGCCAGCTCCTCATGATTTTTCTGTATTTTTCTTATCTACAATTGTTCTTTCCTAACAATGTCAGATGATAACAGTGCTATAGGTGTACACTATGTAATATAATAAAGTTCAGTTTCTTATTCATACTAGCAGTACTTCAGGTGCTAGAGGGCAATAATGGCTACCATCTGAAGGTACAGCTATGGTATGGTTCCAGTATTGCAGAAAGTTCTGTTGTACAGTGCTCTGTAATTAGGAAGACGTTACCTTTTTTGTGTGTGTGTCAGGTACCAAACCCAGTTCCTTATGCACGCTAGGCTTATGGTTATCTTTTGAGGGCAATTTATGATCACTTTGTACACCTCATAAACCAAAATCTGTATTTTTAATTACTTAGCCTCAGTTGCTAGAGTAGAACCTCTACAATGACTATTGTAAAATCTAGAAAACATCCTTCATATCCCTATTTCTGTCCAGCCCCAGTTTATTGCTTTGGTAAAGCAAAATACCATTCATTGTTATTTTAACCTTTGTTGGTTGCTGTCTTAAAGTTGAACGCTGCTGTATCAGTGCCAGATACTATGAATACTCTCTAGGCTGGAGGTATCGGAATAAACAGGCCATTAATGCATGGTGTATTGAGCAATAATACTGAACCTAGTAGTGAGACTCTATGTGGTTAAAAAATAATATGGATAACATAATAAGACATCTAGAAATTGAGAATATTTGTGTGTAACACTTTGTAGGGCTGAGCATGGGGATAGATACACCTGTAATCCCAGCCATTTGGGAAGTGGAGACAGGACTTCAAGTTCAAGGCCAGGCTCACGAATTTGGTGAGATCCTGTCTCAAAACACAAAGGGATAGGGATGTAGCTCAGTGATAGAGTAATTGCATAGCATGTGTGTAACGCCCTTGGTTTAATCCTCCATCGTACACAGGAAAAACAGTGATTATGGAGGAGTCTTGGAATAGTTCATTTTGGAGAACATTATTCATAAGGTCATGGAATGAATTTCATAGTACAGATTTTTAAAGCAGCCTCATCTTTTTATTGCAGTCTGACATGCATGGTACTCTGACATTTGTTCTGATTCCCAGTCAACAGATCAAGCCTCCTCCTGCCAAGGAAACTGTAGTAAGTGACTTTTTCATGTTACTATTTATTGTTGTTTGGCTGTTGTTTACTTATCTGCGTCAGAAATGTCAGTTTCTTACACTCAAATAAAGAAGTAAACTTAGTAGTTTTTATTTAAATAAATATATTGACCCTTCAAATTTAGTAAATTCTGAATGTTTTTAAAATAAAAAACAGAAAATATTTTCGTTTCAGAAATTTTGTTTCCAACATTGAACTTTGTCTTCCTCTAGTTATAAGTGGTTTTGTTTAATTTAAACATACTTGGCATAGAAGTGCTTTTACAAATATTGTGTACATGTGGCCGGGTGTAGTGGTGCCTGCCTATAATCCCAGCACTTGGGAGACAGAGGCAGGAGTATCATTGTGAATTCAAGGCCAGCCTGTGCTACACAGTGAGTTCAAGCCCAGCCTGAACTATAGAGAGACCCTGTCTCAAAAAAAAAAAAAAAAAAAATGCATACCTATAACTCTTACTTTAGAGTGTGTTACTTTATATTAAACATTTATCAGCTGTATTAAAAGATGCACTTCATTACGTACTGTGTAATCCATTATGTCCTCTCAAATATATACCCAAGAGAATTCAGAACATACATTCACAGAACTTTTTTATAAATATTTGTAGCAGCATTTTTTTTTTTTTTTTATTTTAAAGAATAAAAGAAGGATAGCATAATAATAGGGGGGACTTAGCAAATTACAGACAAAATGGTAGGAAATTATCAATGGTTATCGTTTTACATAT
>NW_004955466.1:2854877-2886459 GCF_000276665.1 Chinchilla lanigera | reverse complement strand
AGGATTACAAGTAATAAGTGCAAGGGGATATGTTGAATAGTGTCTTCAAACCATGAGGAAATGACTGCCCACATACTACTTTGGAAAGTTAATGCCTAGATTGATGTAATTTATATGACGTGATTCTAGGTGACCAGAACCACTACTATTAGGTCTAGTAAGGTACTTACTTTCTTTCTTTCTTTTTTTTTTTTTTTTTTTTAAATTTTAAAGAGAATTGAAAACAAAAATAGCAAAATGCCAACAACATAAACAAAAACAATAAAAATGATACAGGGTTTCAAAACAAAGTGATAAGGATTAATAGTGGTTGTTATATTACATATTTTTATCTTCATTGAAGTTGGTCAGATTACCAGATATAAGAATGCAAGATTAATCAAACCATTAAAAAGAGTGAAAAATAAAAACAAAAAAATTATAAACAATACAGAGTTTCACCAAACAAGATGATAGGAATTCAACAATGGTTGTTATGTTGCATATTGTTGTCTTCAAATTAGTTGTTCATATTACCAAATACAAGCTTGCACAATTGGTCTAAATGAATAAATAAATAAAGCATTAACTGTTCCTTCAATAAACCATTAGACATCAGCAGTGCTGTCCTTCTTTATATATATATGTAGTTTCCCTTCCTTCTTGATTTCTTTTTCTCCCTTCCTTAATCCCAGTTGTTTCCTCTTTTGAGCGGTTTCTTTCCCTTTCCTGACATCCATTGTACATTTTGGGTACCGCTTACTCTTCCATGTTCTTACACTAGGGATACAACACAATGTCTACACATGCGGGTCCTTTTTTACGTAATAAATGCTCAATGAAAACGTTTTAAAAGTTGAACTGTTAAATTTTCTAATCTGGTTTATTTATACTAGATGACTTACAGTTGAGTAATACATACCATAGGATTAGTTGAGTGGGGTCAACTTTTGCAGGTTTATGTGTCACAACTGAAATCCTCAGGTAGAAGGATTTGGAAGGGAAATATATATGAAGAGTTACTTCCAGTGTTTTCTCTTTGATTAGAAAATACTTGTCCTTTTATCCTAAATGTTTTGCCCTTTTTCTTTCTGCATTTAAGGGAAGAGCTTCCAGCAGCAAAGAGAAGCCATGAAACAAACTATAGAAGAAGATAAGGAGCCAGAGAAATCAGGTCAGACACTGCTACTTGACAGCAGTTAGAAGTTCCTTGGGTTTTCATCTGGAACCGTATTTAAATTTGCACATTATGTAGAACTTTTGAGAAAGGTGTATTATGGAAAAGGCAGTAAAGAAACCAAACTGTTTTAGGATGGTAAGGAAAGATTAAAGAGTTAATGTGTAATTAATGGGAAATTATAAATACCAGAAAATATTCCTGTGAACAGTGTAAATGTTTGAAATTTTTAAATTGAAAACAACTTTGAGTTCTTCAGTTTAAAATATGCAGTTTTGTTTGATAAAACAAATTATGACATTTACACTTATTTATGATTGCAGGAAAATTATGGTGTGCAAAGAAGAATAAAAAGAAAAGGAAAAAAGTTTTATATAATGCTAATAAAAACGACGGTAAGTTCTACTCTCAGGCATAGCTGGAGTTGTATCTGAAAGGAGTCCTAAGTCTGATGCTGAAAAGAAATTAAACTGTTATTTTCAGGGGAGTTTTATTTCTACTTCTGTTTCAAGTTTAAGTATAATATATGTATATAGGAAAATCTTTTATTAGAAGTTGTTTTCTTTTGGGGTCCTATGAGTAGCACAGTGTTTTAAGTTCTGGGAAAAAAGTGGTATAAAAGGTAAAGTACTGTTAGCATTTTTATGTTACATTGGTGGTTTCTTCCAATTTTTCTGTTTAAATTATTTGAAAAATTATTTACTTCTAACAGATTCTTAGAAAACAGTTGTGTTTGCAGTAAAGCATTAATATTTCCTTTATAATAGCTCACATCATAGAGGCCATTCATTCCATAGAGCCCACTACTTAACTAAGTCAGGCACATAGGAATGTTTTTGTTTCACTTTGATAACTAAAGTTAAAAATTTTTAAAGTAGCTTCTCATAAAATCAAAAGTTCTGATGACACCGGGCCTGTATTCCCAAGTGATGATCATCTGCCAGACCCGAGTGATTGTGGTTGCCTTACATTTGGTACCTGCTGCCTGTTCAAGCCTTTGCCACCCTTAGTTTTTAACACACCCAACCTGCTTCTCTGATTTCATTACCTTCTTGGCTGGGCTTCCTGTGTGTCTGATTTGGTACCCTTGCTTTGGCTCATGTTAGAAATAAGCCGAAAAATAATGCAAAGAAACTCCTTTTTATACAATTTACAGAGCTTATTATCTGCAGAATATGAAATATTTTAGAACACCAAAAATTAAACTAATGAAAACAAAATGTTACAAATTATTGAAATATTCCATATCTTGCTAATGCTGAGATTCAATTTAATTTTTTCTAAAATATTCTTTAATGCTGATTGACAGATTATGTAAGTAGAATTTATTGGGTTTTTAATTTTACCCTCTATGGTTGTAATTAATAATATCTCTTTATTTTTTGAGACTAAAATTAATTGATCCAGCTCTTAGAGCTAGAATGCTACAGAAAACTTGGCAAATATGAAACCAACAGATACATAAAATCTATAGATCAGAATAGTATAACAATCTGGTTGTGTATGTTAGACACAATTCAGAATAGAGTAAAACACTGTGAGAAGTAAAAGACTGGTATTTATTATTCTTGATGGTTTCAGTATCACAATATTTTTAAATAAATATCTAAGTAAATGTCTACCATTAATAATATCTGCTCTAACCAGGCATGGTGGCATGTGCCTGTAGTCCCAGCACTTGGATGCTGAAGAAGGAAGATTTCCCCAAGTTTGAGGCCAGCCTGGGCTACACAGTAAATTCAAGGCCAGCCTGAACTACATAATGATACCTTGTTTCAAAAAACATACGTACTACATACATACATGCATACATAAATTTGGGGAGTGGTGCTGCAGATGTAGCTCAGTGGAAAGGTCCTGGGCTCAGTCCCCAGTACTGAAACAAAATTAAAATAATAACTCTACTCTGTTCCATGACAGGAGGTTACAGATTAATCAGTTCACATTCAGATATTGAAGTGTGCTTAAATCTTCCAGCTAATAAACAGTCGAGCTGGAATTTGAGCAGATACAGTGTTAGCTCCTACTCTGTATCGGGTGCGGCTGGGCACTGGCCAGACTAAGATGGTCCTTGCCCTCATAGAATTTACAGCTGAGTCAGACGGACATAATCTGATGCCCCTCCCAGCCAGGTGAAGTAGTGTGAGGGGATGAGGAATACTGCTAGTTGTCTGCCTTTGTATTTACTACTTAAAAGCTCTGGTTTCATCTGGATTACGGCTTTAGGAATGTTACGCCACCCATCATAATTTATATGTCATCTTAAATCATGGCTCTGGGTTAGTAAATTATTAGTGTCTGCACTTTCCAAAAGTGACAGATAACCTTACTTGGTTATCTCCTGGTATCACACCCTTTGTCAGAGTATTCACTGCAAACTAGCTATTTTATATAAGGATCAGTGTAATTTTATCATGTATTGCAACTCTGTATGAAGCAAGATAAGCAACAGAAATTTTCTAGGAGGATTAATATATTGCCCTCTGATTCATTTGCATAGTACCCTGGCAAGAATATAGTGACGTAGGAACATGCTCGTGATATAGTGCTTTTTGTTATTTCTATCATGATACAAAGTTAAGTACTTTAATAATGAATTGTGCTTCTTTCCAGTGTTGGAGAATCTGTAGGTATTTATATCTTTATGACATGGCAGTAATTTTCTCTGAAGGGCTTAAACTTTTTCTTTCCCAAAGATTATGACAATGAAGAGATCTTAACTTATGAGGAAATGTCACTTTATCATCAGCCAGCAAATAGAAAAAGACCTATCATCTTGATTGGGCCACAGAACTGTGGCCAGAATGAATTGCGCCAGAGGCTCATGAACAAAGAAAAGGACCGCTTCGCATCTGCAGTTCCTCGTAAGTTTGGACACAGTCCCATTTTCTTGTGCTTTTCAGTTAACTACCTGAAACCCACTTTGCATCCATTTCACTGAAACAGTGTTGTCAGTGAAAGAAGAATTTT
Source organism: Chinchilla lanigera (assembly GCF_000276665.1). NCBI lineage: Eukaryota > Metazoa > Chordata > Mammalia > Rodentia > Chinchillidae > Chinchilla > Chinchilla lanigera. The sequence continues at coordinate 2,882,333 of NW_004955466.1, read as the reverse complement.
AAATACTTTGACAATTTTTTTTATTACAGATACTTATTGAGAAACTTCATTTTTCCTGACACTGTGGTACTAATTATTTTCTAAATTAATTTCACTTTGGGCCCCTTACAATTCCCTGCTCAATAGGATATCAGCTTCTGATCCTTTGTTCTTTAAACTGACATTGAAGATAGAAATGTAGACCTGATTTCTTACAACAGAAGTTCTGTTTTAACATTATATAGTACCAAATCTGATGGAAATAATCTTTAGGAAAAGATAAGTGGTAGTGTTTTAAATGCAAGGTGAAGTAACTTAAAAAGTATAAGCATAAAGTGGAAGGATATTAATTTAACAAGATACTAAAACACATTCTTGTTTATATCTCAACCTAAAAATAAATCAGTGTTAAACACTGGGCTCTGAATATCTCTTCAACTCATTATTTGCTACTCCGTGTCACAAAATAAATTATGTGGACAAATTAACTGGACGAATTATCCACCCTCCTCACTTTGTTATTTTTATATGATTTTGTTTGCCTAGATACAACTCGGAGTAGGCGAGACCATGAAGTAGCTGGTAGAGATTACCACTTTGTTTCACGGCAAGCATTTGAGGCCGATATAGCAGCTGGAAAGTTCATTGAGCATGGTGAATTTGAGAAAAATTTGTATGGAACCAGTATAGACTCTGTACGGCAAGTGATCAACTCGGGCAAAATATGTCTTTTAAGTCTTCGTACACAGGTAAAGCTAGAATTTTGATGTAGAGTGTTGAATTTATGAGGGTGTCTTAGTTACTTTTCTTGTTGCTGAGACAAAATACACAATACTCAAAGTTAAAGGAAGAAAGGTTTATTTGGCTCACAATTTGTGGAGGTTTTACGCTGTAGTCAGCTGGCTCCGAGGCAGGGTGGCATGGCAGAGGGGCATCACAGAGGAGAAACAGTCAGCAGGCAGGCAGGTCAGAGCACATTTGCCCTCTCTGTCCCTTATATTTTAGGCATGCTACCCACCCTAGGGCGAGTGTAGCACTCACACCCTTAATCCGAGCCAGAGCTGTGCCAAAGCAATCAGTGGGCTGATTTAGTCCTTACACCCTTTTGATCCCAGCACCACACACTCTAGATCCAGACACCTCTGAAAAGCACCCCCATGACTGCATGAGGCTTTGGGGTGCACATCTAGACACATGCTGTAACAGAAGGCATGTGTTGGAAAGTAATCTAGTAGAAACTATTTTATTCCAAGAACAACAGAGCTCAGTTTTCCCAGTAATTTGCTATATAAAATTCAATAGGCTGCTAAATGTCTTTCACTTTGCATGTGTACATATTTTCTGAAACTTACAATGTAGTAACTGTGGTATTGACAATATTTCTAGGTGTTTTAGAACTATAAAAGAATTTGCCTTTTCTGATTCTGATCTAAGAAAAATCAGAAAATTTAAAAGTCATTTTTAGGGTTTTAAATGCCAGTATTCAAGTATTAATAAGTGTCACAGTGAATGCTTAGCTTTGTGTAAATAATGAAACCTCAGTTTCAGTTACTTGACTAGCAGAAATCAACCATGCAACTTTGTCTTGAGTTTCTGTGTAAGTAGATTAAAATTAGAAATTACATTTGTTGTGGAAAAGTTTTCCTTTTTTCCAGCTTCAGCATAGAACTTTCTTTAATATGGTAGAATTTTGCTGATACCAACTCAGAACTACATAGTCAATGGTCATTATTAAAAAGATGCACATACAGGAGAACTGACTCTAAAATGGCTATCCTAAAATAGTAAATAGCTTCTGCGTTTTTCGCGGACAAAGACAGTATGGCTGTACTATTTTGATTATAAACATTTGATCTATGAGATGTATGAATATTTTTACTAAAGTCCTTCACAATTCCTTTTTATTTGGGAAAACATTTTACCAAAGAACTTGGAGTAGTTCAGCAAATTATTACCGTAACATTTTTAGATAGAAAAGGACATGTCCCTATGCTTAATCTCCCTTTTGGTAAAGTGCTTTAGTTTGAGGATACATAGTGATGCAATGATAAAGAGAAAATGAAAACCACAGCTCTTAATTCAGACAGTCATTTTCTTGGATGTTCTTTTCCACACTTTTCTTTGGCATCTGTACCTGAAGTTTATTCTCTGATTTTACTGCACTAAGCCTGGCGATATAATAATTATCTTGACTCTTAATTCTTCCAAAATGAATTTTTAATATGGTTATAATCTGTATACAGTCTTTATAGTATGGTATATTAGCATCATGTAGTTATTCTTCAATGTTCCTTATATTTCATTACAGAAAAGAGCAAGCTAACATAATATACATGAACTGTAGTTATGTATTCTTAACAGTTACTGACATGGTCTTACACTGTTGTGAATAGTTGTTACAAAGATGTTTAGAAACATTAATTGGCAATACTTTAAAAAATGACTTTATTAAGTTCCAAGCATGTTATTAAGAAATAGATCAATGACAGAAATTATTTTTAAAACTCAGTTATCTTTATTAACAGTCTTTGAAAACCCTCCGGAATTCAGATTTGAAACCATATATTATCTTCATCGCACCCCCTTCCCAAGAAAGACTTCGGGCCTTGCTGGCCAAAGAGGGCAAGAATCCAAAGGTAAAGTTGTTACATTATTGTGTGGTTCCATTGCAGATACACATGATACAATGCAGACCTAATCAGTCACGATGTTTAGAAGGTACATCACCTTCCCTTTTCAGTCTGATTCTTCTTTCTGCACTGTCACTTGCCCCTGATGGCCGTATTTGCCACCACCAGTGGGGCTGTGGCAGCGCTCCAGGGCAGCAAGGTGCTCTTGTTACTGCAGACTTTTCCTGTTGTTAACTCCACGTGTATGTTAATCTCTGGGGTTCTGTAAGTCTTTAACCTTCACAGGCATCTGTGACACTTCGAAAGGGAGTATGTGGGCCACTGCCCACCACGAGGTTTTCAGCAGACTCACAGGGACTCCCCACCTTCTCTTCAGTAGTCCACAGTCATAGGTGCTAGCGCGGAGTCCTTTTCCATCCGAACTTTCTTGTTCTTTCTTCTCTTTTTGGGCTTCTCACATGATCTAGAACAGAAGAAAAGGTTTTTAAAATTATATCTGTTCTGGATGTGGTTAAAGTAGTTCATGTTTTAGTAAATATTAATAATTCAATGATAATATACTGATATTAATCAAAGTATTGACTTTAAATATGTAAAATGAAAATTCTATCAGATGCTTGGTATCTCAAAGCAATGTTCTTCCTTGGTCATTTGCTGTTTTGTGAATTACCTGTTTCAGAGAGAAACTCATCCTCCTCCTCCATCTCTTGACCCCCTTTCCCATTTGACAAGGCTCTTTCTCCCTGCTGCGTATTACCTGTCTTTAATCGGCCCTCTTTATAATGTGGGTCTCAAACCGTACAATATTGAAGCTTGTGTGTCTGATTTATTTCACCTAACATTATGGTTGCAAAGTGCATCTTTTTTCCTACAAATGACTCAAGTTTATCCCTATTTATGCAGAGTACTACTCCAGTGTGTGTAAATACCACATTTTCTTTATCCGTTCATCTGTTGGTGGGTTGTTTCCAAGATTTAGGTATTATAAACTGTGCTACTATAAACTCGAGTGTGTCTGTATCCCGTAATATGATGTCCTTAACTCTGGGGGAGATACCTAGAAGGGGCCTAGCTGGGTCAAATGGAATTTCTAGTTTTAGCGTTCTGAGGAATCTCCATGGTGACTTCCGTAGTGGTTGGTGCAGTCCCACCAACAGTGAAGAACAGCGCCCCCCGCCCCCCGCCTCGCCGGCACCTGTTCCCTGAGTTCTCGGTGGTGGCCGTTCTTGCTGGAGTAAGACGGACTTGTGTTTTTGAAATTTGCATTTATCTAGTGGCCAGTGATGTTGAGCATTTCTTTATGAATTTATTGGCCATTTGTGCTTCTGTAAAGTGTCTACTCATTTCGCATTGCCCGTTTTTCAGATGGGTCTTTTATTTTATTTTATGTCTTTTCAGTTCTTTACATATTCTGGATGTTAGTCCTCTGAGGAAAGGCCAGCAAAATATTATCCCAAAATTTGTTTATCCATTCTCCAGTTGAAAACACTTGACTTGTTTCCAGTTTTCAGCTAGCATGATCAAACATTCAGGTAGCCTTTTGGTGGACATGTTTTCATTTCTCTTGGATATACACATAAAAGTAGAACTGCTGCATTGCCTGAGATACGTATGTTTTCCCTATATAAAAACTGTTCAACTGTATTTTCCTGGGCTGGGGATTAGCTCAGCAGCACAGCACCTGCCTGGTAAGCAGGAGTTCATGAGTTCAATTCCCGGTACCAGGAAAAAAAAGGAAAGAAAATATATTTTATTTGCATTTTCCTAGTAACTAAAGATCATTTTCTCATATAATCATTTGAGCATATTCTTTTGTGAAATGCTTTAAGCCTTCTCATTTCTTAAGACTTGTTGGCTTTCTCTTAAAAATTCTTATAAGAATTTGTTGTTCTTTTGTTTTGTTTGGGATACTAGGGATTGAATCCAAGGCCTTTACTTTGAGCTATATCCTGAGCACCACTCCCTCTCTTTTTTTCTGTCTTGAGACAGGGTCTCTCCAAGTTGCCTAGGCCGGGCTCCAACTTGGTGCCATCCTGCCTACCTCCCAGAGTTCTGGGATTACAGACATGTGTCACCATACCCAACTGTGTACTTTATTGTAAGTCTCAAAAACCAGGCAATAAAAAGGAGTGAAGGCTGGGTGTGGTGGTGCATGCCTGTAATCCCAGCACTTAGAAGGCTGAGGCTGGAGGATCACTGGGAGTTCAAGGCCAGCCTGGGCTACAGAGTGAGTTCAAGGCCAGCCTAAACTACATAGTAAAACCCTGTTTCAGAAAGACCAAAAAAAAAAAAAAAAAAAAGGAACGAAGCAGCCAGGCATGGTGGTACATACCTATAATGCCAGCACTTGAGAGGCTGAGGCAGGAGGATCAAGAGTTTGAGCCACCATATACATGGCAAGACCCTGTTTTTAAAAAAAATGGAAAGAACTGGGGATATAGCCCAGTGATAGAGCATTTGCCTAGCATTTGTAATGCCCTGAATTCAATACCCAGGAGCAAAAGAGTTTTAAAAAGTAATTAAGTATTGATACATGCTTCAGCATGGGTGAGCCTTAAAAACATGCTAAGTGAAAGAAGCCAGGTACAGTAGACCACATGCTACATGGTTCCATTTATGTGGAATGTTCAGAGTAGGCAGTCTGTTGAGACCTAAAGGGTATCGGTGGTTGCGTAGGGCTAGGGATTAGAAGGTGACTGCTAATGGGTATGGATTTTGGGGGTTGGGGGTGAGGGAAGGATGATACAATGCTCTAATGTCCTAAAATCGATTGTGGTATCAATTGCAGAACTCTGTCACTGCACCACTGTGGGATCATCAGTTTTAAATGGGTACAGTGTTTGATACTTGAATTATGCCTCAAGAAGGCTGTTACTTCCCCACCCAGATCCCAGCAGACTTAGTTGTAGCAACTGAAATTCTTACTTAAAAATTGATAAAGAAATTATGTGGAATTATCAAAAACACTTTAGAAAAACTGAGGCGGGCCTTTATTTTTTGTCTGTTTTCTATTAAATTCACTTTTGCTTATTTTCATTCTTATGCTTACTGTGACTTTAATTTGTATTTCTAGTTCCTGAAGATGAAAGCTTAAATTTTAAACTTTTTCTTTTTTTTTTTTTTTTTGGTCTTTTTGAGACAGGGTCTCACTGTGCAGTTCAGGCTGGCCTTGAGCTCACTTTGTAGCCCAGGATGGCCTCAAACTCACAAGGATCCTCCTGTCTCAGCCTCCCGAGTGCTGGGATTACAGGCATGCGCCACCATGCCCAGCTAAACCTTTCTACTTTTTAAATATAGGCATTTGAAGTTACCAACTTACCTCTAAGCAGTTCTTCATTTGCATCCATAAGTTTTGATGTATATTCATTTTATTAGAAATAGTTTCTGTTTCCCTTGCCATTTTCTTCTTTAATCCATGGTTATTTAGAAGTATGGTATTTTATTTCTACCTACTTGGGGATGTTAAGAAATACCTTTGTGATTTGCAATTCCATTATGGTCACAAAATAGATGCTGACAGGTATCAATCTTTTAAAAATTGTGTTGAGCCTTATAATAGTCCATCTGTTCTGTTTTAGTGAACATCCCATGCATACCTGTAAGAATGTGTATTACACATTTGTTGGTTAGAGGGGGTATATCTGGTTGTTTCTTTTATTCCACTTACGCTTTCACATTTTTGAGACAAGATCTCACTGCCCATGCTGGCCTTGAACTATTAACGATCCTCCTGCTGGGATTATAGACATGTGCCACTCGCCCCACTTTTTTTTTTAATCTCAGCTATGTCATTCCACTAGTACATGTGATGCTGAAGGGAGCACTCCTTTGAAGTTTCTCGCATGACAGAAGTACTGAGTAAAAACAAACTTTAATTGTGTGAATTGTACTAAGAGTAGTAAGTGTTCCAGCTGTTCCGCAGGGCACGATTTGAGAACGGTTGGTCGGCTGTGAGAACTGATGGTCAGTTTTGACTGTAGACTATATTCAAAATGTTTGAGATAAAACATTGTTTCATCTTTGTCATGGCTTATAAGTTAAACACATTCAGATAAGAAGTACTAAACCATTATAGAAGCCATTTTGGCATTCAGTGAAATAATGCGTTAAATTTAATAAAGCTTAATCTCAAGCTTTGAGTGGAGACAGGCTCTAGCAGAAAGGTCACAGTGTGCAGTGGTGAGTTCAGGCCCGGCCGGGGAACAAAGGAGTGTGTGTGCTACATTCAGACGCACAGCATCCCAGAATGCAAAGTAGAGCACCACACAAGAAACCGCGTCGGGACCGGCAGCTGTGTTTATGATGTTTTCCTTCTGTTGCAGAATGGGAGATGATGTAAATGTTTGTAGCCCAGTACAGTACTGAGTGACTTTCTGAAACATTCACTCTTGTGTTGGGGCTGGGGATTTAGCTCAGCGGCACGCTTGCCTGGCAAGCGCAAGGTTGTCAGTTGGATTCCTGGTACCAGAAGAAAAAAACAAAGAAACATTCACTCTTGTGTTATCTTCAGTGCCAAGGGTGATTTGGGAGCAGACTCACATCCTTGGACTCATCTTCCTGATGAGCAGAGGGTTCTGGATCGGTTTGGTGCATAGCCTCGCTACCTGCTTGTCCATGCTCAACAGCACTTTCCCGCACACAGTATTTTAAAATAGTCTGCTCTGTACAGAGTTCGAAAGTGTCACGATACCTTTTGCATTTTAAAGATGTTCCTTATATATTGAGAACAGAGCAGTAAGTTAGAGTTTCAAGCTGCATATTGTCACTCCCCAATGTATATTAGGTTTTAGATCTTGAGCAAGATTTTCTTAGAAAAAGAGAAATCATTCTATCCATTCTTTCCTTTTCCTGTATGTAATGTTTACTCTGTCTGACTTGGCTAGAGACCTAAAGGGCGGCCCCCTTGACAAGAGCCCGGAGGGGCGGTGCTGTGAGTCCTTTCTCCAGCCAGAAAGGTTGACTGTCCAACAGATGTTTCTAGCAAAAGGTTGTGGCACCCTATGATGTTTGAAAAGAAATGTTTGTAGGAAAATCAAAGTAACAGTCTGCGCTTTATAGTCTTGGTGAGATAAGACAGAAGTATGGTAAATCTAAATAGTGCATAAAACAGGATATACTGACTCCTAAATAACGTACAATGTGAGTCCTAAAGGTGCCAGAACAAAAGAAACCACTGTGGCCCCATGGAGTGGTTTAAAAGGGGCTCTAAGCTGGGTGTGGTGGCACGCGCCTGTAATCCCAGCACTCGGGAGGCTGAGGCTGGAGGAGTGTTGCCAGTTCGAGGCCAGCCTGGGCTACAAAGTGAGCTCAAGGCCAGCCTGAACTGCATAGCGAGACCATGTCTCAAAAAGACAAAAGAAAAGGAGCTCTAGAAATTGAGTATTTTGAGAGAAAAAAGCAGTGCAAGTATAGTCCTTAGCATGAGCCATCTGACTGGTCCTGTGTTTTGCTAAGATAGGAATTCTCTCACAGTGTTTAATCTCTTTGCAGCCTGAAGAGCTGAGAGAAATCATCGAGAAGACTAGAGAGATGGAACAGAACAATGGCCACTACTTTGACACGGCGATTGTGAATTCAGATCTCGATAAAGCCTATCAGGAATTGCTTAGATTAATCAACAAACTTGACACCGAACCTCAGTGGGTGCCATCCACTTGGCTGAGGTGAAGGAGCGGTCGTGCTGCGGCAGGAGTGGACTTGTTTTGGCAAACTGTCAATAGGAAGGCGGCCCGATACTTCCGCAAGGTGGAGGATAAGGAGGTAGGCGGCAGGATAAGCTGCAGACCTGTTCTTAGATCTCTTGTCCCCTTTGGCGATGTGTGGGCATTCTTTATGTCCCGCACATGGCTTTAGGGACTCCTGCCTCCTTTGGGGATTTAAAATGGAAGCTTCCAACAGAGCAGTTCCATTTTATCCTGTTAAAACATTTTATTAATCAGCTAACTAAATCTTTCCTGCTTGGTCGTACATCTGTGAAAAAGTTGTATGTATATACACAGTACTCCATGGCTCACATAGTTATAAATATTGACATTATTTAACACTTAACTTAAATGACTTTATGGGAATATTTGGGGGGGGGACTGTGCTTCTGTGCACTGGGCAAAACAGTATTTGCTTAGGAGACTGGTTTCGCCATCAAAAGTACTTCCTGAAAAAAAAAATACGTTGCCACTTTGGTTAGGAGCTGCTTGTTAAGGCTTGAACTCACTTGTGTGTCTTCTAACTCAAAAAACAAACAGAAGTTCCATTAGAAGTCTCAGGGTTTTTTTAGCTCCAACTTTGTGGGTCAGACCATATACTCAGCAGACTGTAATGTAGTTAAAGGTATGCAAAATATTTTACAGATACAATTTTGTGAAATTGTTGCAAGTGATTTGATAGCCTTGCTTCCTTTCTCTGATCTGAATACAAGAGAATGTATAAAGTATCTGATTCTTCATGATGCAAATCGTTTTTTTGTACCTGGGAGGACATAGCACATTTGACAGTTTTTGCATTTTTACATATGACCGCAGTGTTTGTCTGTACCTGTGCTACATAAGTAACTGGAATTCTGATGATGACTATAGCTGCTGTACTGTACACTGATACTTAATAGAGCAACAAGTGGTCATGACACTTGTTCAACATTGGAATAAAATTACACATGCACGAGGGAATAGCATGACTGACTTTGAGAGCAGAAGGAAAGGAAGGCCTAAAAGTCACTTGAACATTTTAGGAAAAAAAATGGGAGGAAAAACTTTTTAAGCACATAGAAACAGGTTTTTCTCCTAACAAGATCTGCTTCATGACTAGAATGCAATAGCGTGTTAAACTGGTAGGCTTTTGTACTGTCTCTACAGCAGTAGCTTTAAAATTGTAACTGTATGGAAAGTTCATTTGTAGTCTTTTCAAGCCTTTAAGCACAGTGGGGTTTGTGATGGAACCACCTCACATGTGAATGCCTTTATTTTTATGACTTTAGCTACATTTCCTGTAACCAGAGCTAAACACCGGAGTAATATTGACTTGTCACTTAACAGAAGCAGTTGTTGTTAATGAGTAGTGTGTCTCAGTATCATGTATATAGTTGATTTTTTCTCTTGTACCGAAATTTATTGGAACAAATTTAAACAGTTCATGTGTTGCTTTTTCTGCTCAAATATGCATGGCCTCTTTATTTTAGTTGACCGGGGAGTGTGTCTTATTTGGAAATACTTTCAGGATAATGTTCCCTAGGAAGAAAGTAACACTCGTGGGTGGAGGAAAGGAATGCTGTGCCTACCCTCTCTCCCCTCAGGTCTGAAACACTCCAGCTTGTAGCAGAGAAATACAGACTGCACCCGTTCTCAGCTTTGCAAAGCAAGGAGTATACGTAGCACTTCGTCTTTCCGGTGTCCTGCAGTTTTCTCTCAGGAATGAAAGGTAGTCTGTGGCTGACAGTGGAGTTTCGTGAACTGCACAGCGTAACTGACAACTCAGTACTTACAGTCTGTTAGGTTCGCGCCGAGTGGCTGCTGTGCCACCCGCTAGCGTAGGGCCACCAGGAGGGCTGTGTCCCGTGAAGACTTAGGCACGTGGCTTCTATGCAAGGCACATGCCAGGATGCCACTTCCAGGAACTGACTGTAAGGTAATATGAAGCCCAGTAGTTCTCTCCTTCCTCGTTTAGTGGTTCAAGGACAGAAATGTTTGTGTCTCGGTTTGTAAATCCTACTGATACAAATGTGCTTCTGTTCAACACAGTCCCTAAAGAAAGTGAAAGCTTGGGTTGTGCTGACTTCCAAATATGGGGAAAGACCTGCTATACATCTGGCCTGGCAGCCTCTCTGGCCAGTTCTGCTTCCTGCCCCCCTGTGGTTCTGCTTGGAAACTGCAGTGTCGAGGAGGTCTTCACCACGTACTCCAACTCCTAATGAGATGTACTGGAAAAATCCAAATAAGGAAGTAGCTTCATTTCCTAAATTTTCCTGAGTCAGAACAAATGGAAGAGTATAGTATTTAGATGAATCCAGATTTGCTTTCTATGAAAATTAATGTCTGGATTTTTCCTTTTCTCACGGCCTAAGGAATAAGTATTGGTAAGGAATGATTTGAATGTAATTGTATGAATGCGTGTAGAAAATATAAACCAGGGATTTAGCCTTAATAAGGTAACCATTCTGTCGTCTCTTGTTAGTCCCCATTTGTACTCTTATCCTGTCCTGTATCTACACTTATTTTGAAATGTCATACCCTATACTGTATTGTAAAAATTAAAAAGCGGTATTTCAAATAAAGTCCACTGAGTACTTTTCTCTTGCTTTGTTTAGTCCACCGCCATTGAGAATCCCCACACATAAAATGACCACTCTGCCGAGTGTTTGCCAGAGACCACTGGAACCTTTGGCTGGAACAAAGTCCCTGTTAACCGGCTGAGGGAGGGAGTACCGTGTTGTCACAGAAGTGGCAGGCCCTGCTCCCTAAACGTCAAGCTGCTAGTGAAGAGCATGCGCCTGTGGGGAAGGAGGGCTGTAATACGGTACCCAAGCAGACTTCCCAGAGTGCAGCCGGGCTTGAGCGCGCTGGGGACAGGGCGTGCACCGCTGACCAATGTGTGCGTACTGTTCTGACGTTCCCAGAGGTTTCATCCATAGCTGGCCACGTTGCTAGGCCTCTGGCAAAGCAGAAACAGGAACTCTCCCTTTTTCCCTACGAAATCACAAATCGTGTACTTACAAGGCCAACCTAACCTGTCCCTATTCCTGATCTACCCCTTCGCCTGTGGAGCCCATTGCTCCGACTCCACACAGCAAATTCTCTGCTGTTTTCTCTTTCAAGACGGGCCTCACTGTGTCGTCCAGGCCACCCTCAAACTCGTGATCCACCTGACTCAGCCTCCCAAGAGTGTTACTACAGGAGTGTACCATCACACCCTGCTGATTTCTTTTTAACAAATGGCCATATCATAGAATCACCTGCAGTTTTATAGACAGTTTAACCCACGCCAATAAATACCAGAGCTTTAAGAAGCCACGGGAGAAATCTAGATTTCTTGAGTCAGTGCTTTGAAGTAAATGCTGGGCTGGGGATCTAGCTCGGCAGCACAGCACCTGCCTGGCAAGCGCAAGGTCATGAGTGATTCCCAGTACAAAAAAAAAAATACAGTGAATGCTTTATTTAGTATATGAAAAAAACTGCTAAGTAATTTAGCTCCCTCCTCCTACTTCAGATTTAACTTTGCCTCCTAGAAAAACGGTCCATAGTGCTTAAGGACCAATCCTCTGAGATCACACATTTCTGATGTGAGCTATGCTGTTTCAGCTTATTTGAGCCTTATGTCTCTGCAGCCAAGGTGTTGGGAAATATTTAACACTTCAGTATTTTTAAAGTACTGGCAAATTCAGTTACTGGTTTTCCAGTCACTGTTGAATTTACACTGAGATCTGACGTGTTCTGTGAGCAGCGACAGGTCACCCACAGATCACTTCCTCCAAGGCAGCCCCACAGCCCACTTTAAACCCCGTGGGTGTTTCACGTGGGAAGGAGGAAAGCTCAGCGTGTGAAGGCTGAGGGTGGACTACTTTCCACGCTGGGGTCATCACGCTCCAGCTTTTTAACGATTACTTAAGCTCCCAGTGCCTCAAATTTTTCCTCCAGAAGATGGGAAGAAAAATACGTACTTTTGTGGTTATTATGATGAGATTAAACACATCAAATAGTGCCTGGCACAAAACTAAGATCACTTTATAGCAAGTGTTATAGTACTTTAAAAAGCCTAGACTGTGCCATCAGTTGATTAAAACACAATAAGGCTAGTGTCCCATAACTAAGAGCCGTTCTGTGGCCAGTCAGGCCCCAAATACCAGAACTGGTTACAGGGAAGACTGAGTTCAAACAAAAACACCAGACATGGTGGCACATACCTGTAATCACAGTGCGTGGGAAGCTGAGGCAGGAGGATTGCCACCAGTTTGAGGCCAGCCTGAGCTACACAGTGAGTTCAAGGCCAGCCTGAACTATATCGTAAGACCCTGTCTCTTAAAAAAAAAAAAAAACCAGAAAACTGTGTAATGGTGAAACAGCACTGAAAACCTCAGTCACTGCCTGATCCAGCCACCCAAATGCTTCGTCTTCATCTGTGAAAGACAGCAGGTTGTTACTGCTTACAGAAAAAACTACCTCATTAAATTAGTGTTTTTCTTAGATTAGGAGAGAAGCACCATGAAGCCCTCTTAACTCAATGCAATCATGTATTAGTACCTAACGTGCCATGATTGTCTGAAAAGTAAAGCTTTTAGTAAACCTTGATAAACAGATGGAATTTTAAAAAGGCCACGTTCCTGTAAGCCTGCGGAGCAATCGGGATGGCAGCACGGTCCCCGATCTAAGTGCAGGAACATGACTGCTACCCTTAGCACGTGAGTAAGAAAAAGAACAACTTACTTTTCAATCATTTTACTCTGTGTAACATAGTCACATTTACATTGGCAGAAATGCTCCCAAGACAAGACAGCTCTGTCATGCAAGGGGAAGAAAGTGCAGGTTTTCACAAAGCTTAACAAGTACCGTGGCGACGCAGGCGGCCGGGGCACCTCAGACCCGCGCAGAGGTCTGCAAGTGGGAACGTGTCCTCACAGCAGCTGGCCCGAGACCACTGCCACTTCCTAGAGGGTATTTCTTAAAATGCTTGGTAAACGGGTCACATGAAACACAGATGTAAACGGCACGGTGACGCGGCGGAGGGAAGCCTGCGAGTCGGAGCAACTTCCGCAGATCTCACTCGTGTGCTGGGTTAGGGTTCTGCAACCGCCATCCCATCAGTAGACATCCAGGTAAATTTCAGAATTGCCAGAATTCTTAGGCCAAAATATAAATAGCCACACGTACCAAACCCACACACTGAATTTAAACAGAGCCACGTGGGGGACTTCCAAAAGCGGCGCAGACTATTCAAACAGAAGGTCTTCGTCCTTCTCCTCAGCCAGAAGGTTCGCAGGCTCCATCACTTCACCAGCTGCTCTCCGCTGCTCCAAGTCCTTCTCACATTTTTCCTTGAGAATCTTTTTCTTCTCCTGTATTTTCTTTAACCTGTAATATTAAGGGAAAATTTCTAAATGCTATTTCAGTACTAAGTAGATTTGATTTCTCCTAGTTTTATAACAAGGACGGCAATAAATGTGTACAACTACATGTAAAAATTGACACTCCCATTTTAATTTCAGTAATTTATAACATTTACAATGTTTTAGAAAAACATCTGAACCAGGCATGATGGTACAGCCCTATAAAATCCCAGCACTCAGAGGCTGAGGCAGGAGGATCGCGGAAGATTCAAGGCAGCCTGAACTGTGCAGTTCAAGAACAGTCTCAACTACACTGTAAGAACCTGTTCTAAAAAAGCCAAATTAAAAGAAGATACAGACCCCCTCCCAGCCTAAATAAATTTGAGCTGGGCATGGTGGCACACACCTATAATCCCAACACTCAGGAGGCTGAAGCAGGAAGACAGCCTTGAGTTCGAGGCCACCCTGGGCTAGTAAGTTCAAGTCCAGCCTAAACTGCACAGTGAGATCCTATCTCAAAAAAACCCCAATATGTAAATAAATAATCCACTCCCTAATGAAGCAGAGTTTGAGCATTCGTTTATTAAAGTTTTGGGTCACCACAACTCTGAACATCACTGAAAGAAACGAACCTTTGATAATTAAGAGTTCACATCCTACCCATGCTCTCTCTACAAGGTCGCAGATAAGCATGTGTTCCCTGCATACTCCTGTTTTCATTTACTGCAACCTGCTCCGAACCAGGCGCAGGGACCTCTGTGCACAGGGATTTATCCTTACAACTCACTCACGGACACACCTCGTTCCTCTCCAGATGCCGTGCTCGCGCTCCAGCGACACGACCTGCACCACTGGATAATGCCCAAGTACTTTCCACCACCTCCTGAACACACTCAGCATGCGACACCATTTGCTGAGTAGTCCCAGCTTTGCTGTAGGGGAAAGCAAGCTAAACCTGAGCTGTCTCCACGGCCTGTGGCCACACAGCGGTCCTGTGATCCACACGGGATCTATTCCGAGCCCTGCGGGCGATGTCTGACACAAACCCTGCGGAGGGGTTTTTCCTGGACAGCCCTTTGCATCTGCAAGTTTTACATCTGTAGGTTAAACCAACTGCGGATTAAAAATACATACCATAATAAGGTTCATGAATTAGGTTCAGTGACAGATTAACAAGTTTCTTATTAAGTCAAGAACTTCCATCTTTTCAGAGGAAACCCTTCATGGCTTCGTTCTGGCACGTCACCACAGGGTGACAGTAACAAGTGCTAGGGCACGGCGAGGGCCAGCGGTGGCGTGAGCACGGAGCCAGCGAGCCAGTGGCCGGCGGGGGGCACGCCCTAACGGACAGCCGCACAGAACGATGGGCCGCCCCACGAGCAGGGCCGGCGCCGCTCAGAGCAGCACGCAATTGAGAACTCAGTGTGAAAGCAGAAACTGCAGGTAGGAGGGCGCTACAGCATTATTTTCTTCTTATTTGTCAGAATAAAACACAAACTCTGGTAATTCCAATGCACATAAGCCAACGAGTCCCTCAGCAAATCGAGCCTTCGGAATATGGAGAACAAAAAGGTCGCCAGCTGCCAATTCCAACAAACCTGTAGAATTCTTCTCGCTCTCTCTCATCCAGCTCTGTGATGATGTAAGCAAGGGTCCGTTCAATCCGAGGTATAATAACTAGAGTTTGAAAAAACAGACACGTGAGTAGTCAGAGCGCCGTTTCAAATTAACAGTGCTCATTTGTGTACTAGTTACTCACCTTTTCTAATTATAAAGCTAACGTACACTTAACACAAACAAGTTGGAAGACAAAAACAAACTGAAGTATAATCCAACTACCCACAAGTAAGTCTTGTAAATATTTTCGTATATGTCCTTTTTTTTTGGTGCCGGGAATGGAACTCAGGACCTTGCACTTCCCTGGCAGGCGCTGTGCCGCTGAGCTGTATCCCCGGTCCCTGGTATATATCCCTCTAGTGTCTTTTCTACACGCAGATAACACACTGGACCACAGAAGATCCAATGCTGAATATACTAAAAAAGATAAATAAATAACACTGCACCACAGGGTAACAGCAATCCATTAAAAAAAATAGGACAGAGAGAATCTTTTAGGTTTTATGGGAGTCACTGGGTTCTACTTTACATGGAATTTGCCTGTTCTGCTTCTAGAATGTGAACTCCCTCGAAGGTGAGAACTGCCAGCCTTACCCACTTTGCTGTGCTTATGGTTCCACGTGCGAGGCCTGGCACTAGCAAGCAGTCAAAGAAGTTTCTGGGCTGGGAATACAGCGCAGTGTTAAAGCGCCTGCCTGCCATGAGCAAGGCCCAAGGTTTGATTCCCTAGCACCAAAAAATAAATACAAATGTTTCTGAATTTTAAAAAACGAGACAACTTCGAATAATCTTAACAGAGCCTCAATCAAAGGAATTCCCTTCAAATTTTGCTCCTTTCTTAACCTTAGAATTGAATAACTATTTCTTTAATGGAAACAGTTTCATGAGTAAAAAGTACGTTTAACGCTATCCAGTAATGTTTTTAAAATAATGAAGTAAAAGAGATGGAAAATAAATGCATCAAGCAGAAAACTGTATTTTGCCAGGCGTGGTGGCTCGTGCGTGTAACCCCAGCACTTGGGAGGCTGGGGCAGGAGGATCCCTGCGAGTCTGAGGCCAGCCTTAACTACACAGGGAAGCTCTGTCTCAAAAACCAATATATAAATAAATAAGAAAATTTTATTTTTACAAGTCAAGAAGAACAGCCTAAAGGAAAGGATTTAAAGTTAAAACACAGTGATACCTCAGCTTCAAACTTGATTCATTCCATGATTCTGGAAAAGATGGCCGGATGTGGAGTTCACACACAAAAACAAAAACAAAATTTTGCCAAACGTTTGTTTGCAAACCAAAACGTTCACAAACAAAAGTGTGTGTGAGCTGAGGTACCACTGTATGCAACGTATTTAACAAGACAGACTGTTCAACCACTGTAAGGAACTAAAACACATTAAATCCTTGGAGAAGTGGTTTCCAACCTTTCTAATTGTTACTAGTGACCGGAAATGAAAGCGAGGACCCACAGCTTTTAACTGGCCCTTTCCTGTCATTCCCGCAAATCCGAGGCCCAGACCTGACTTCCTCCTGCGCTCGGCGCGACCCGCACAGCGCGCCCTGGCGGGCGTGTGCGGAGTGAGGAGCGCCGCCCCGCAGCTGACTCACCGTGCTCGATGGCGTTTACACGCCTGTTGGTTATCTTAATAGCTTCGTCCAGAGTAACAAAGGAAGTCTAAAGGGAGACAAATGAGCAGAATAAGCACAGTCCTCCCAGTCGCGCCCGTTCCTTGGCCCCGCTCAGACAGCACCTGTCGAGAACACGCGGGAACCTTTTCGCCTTTCATGTTTAAGAAAAGCAAAGCTCGTGTGAGACCGCACACGGCTCACACACCTTCCAGGCGGTCAGCGTTTGTGTACTCCCGACTCACCTGGGTGAAGACGTGGAAATGACCCGATGGCCTAGCTACGTAATTAACTGCTCACAAAGGGGAAAAGCGCGTTCCTGCACAGCCTTCTGTTCCCACGGACCTCTAGCTTTGGCTGTTGCCGTTCCCAGCCAAGGGTGAAACTGCCCCTGCACATACGTTTTGCTAGTAATAAAGAGCAGCGCTAAGAGCGCGGGAGCCGCTGGCTCACAAATGCCCACCGGAGGCCCGTCCCGCACGGCCGCAGCACAGCGGCGCCCGCCGGCGTGCTCCCCGCGGAGCCTCCCTGGCTCCGCCCCGCTGCCCTCACCTGCAGCGACGCCAGCTCCACCAGCAGCTCCACGGCCTTGGCATAATTCCGCTTCAGCTTAGCCAACTGTTCCCCACCTCTGGCTAAACCAGTCAGCTCATAACCTGAAAGAACCAGTCGGACAACATTTGTAATTAATAAATAATCTTCTCACAGAAGATTCCCAAAAGGAAGATAAGCAGAAAAGTACCGAACGGAGACAAATGCGCTAACGCCTGCCCAACGCCCCTGGAGCCAGGAGCGCCCACCCCACGCCCGGGCGCGGCAGCAGGGTGCTGCTGAACAGCGTCCGCAGTCCCCAGCCGTGCGCGTGCCGCCCGCGGGACGCGGGACCCGCGTATGCGAGGCCGGCGCCTCTGCCGAGCTGCGCGCCCAGCCCTGGAGACGCTCAGCCAGCCTCCGCGGCACCGGCTTGCTGGCCGAGCTGATGCCCGGACGCCCTCTGGACATGACACCGGCCTGCGCTCGTGGAACAAGGAAACTGTTGACGCGTGACCCTGAACGATAATATTACAGGAGCCAAGGCGCCCCAAGGGCCAGAACAAAGAATGTGATTGTGTCTACGGAAAGCAATGACTTGGCCAAACTCGCTAAATGTGTTACCGCCACACAACGCTGCCAAATTAGGAACGGAATGGGTGAGACAATCACAAACCATTGGGGTATGCCTATAAAAATCTAGAAGGGCGTTCAGACTGCATCACAGCATAAGGCATCCTATTATACTTTTAAAAAGATACCAACTGGAAATTATGAAAAAACGTATTGTGGGTTTTGCTTATGCAGAAAGATGTAAATGTATAGTCCGTGAATCCATAATAGAAGAAAACACCTACCTCTTAAATGGCAAGTGACTATACAGGGATCTATTTGTAAGTTAAAGCATTTTAAGATACGCACAGTTCTATGAACGCCTGTCAAAGGTTCTTTCTGATTAACTGATCAACTGCTGTGACCTTAGCAGGTGAGGAAGTATCCAACGCTGGAGCCTCTGACGGCCCACAAGTCTGACGGCGCCACTTTCCAGGCGAGTTTCACTTAAAGAGGAAACAGACGAACACGAACATAGGGTTCCACACTTACTGTCGGTCCCTTCGTGGTAATGTTCGAACACCGGCAGAGTCACACCTGTTGAACACAGAAGCGGACGTGTTCACCAACACAACGCGGCCGGAGGGACGGCTGCCACGCACTGTCCCCTGTGGGACTCGTTTTCTTTTTCTCAAAGTCAAGAAATTATGTCTGGATGTGTAACTGGCTGTAGTCAATGAACTTCAAAAAGTGCTCAAGCCTTCATTTCTATTCAAAACTCAGATCATCCTGAGTAATAAGGACCCGGTTGTTAATGGTTTTAACAAACAAAGCCAATCTAGTTCTAATAGAAGAGAGAAACTGGGACATCAAGGTATTGTTGCATAAATGGCTGACTTTAAAATGTCACCTATTCTCCTCCGGGGGTTCCCAGGGGTTGAGAAGTTACCTGCTACGTTATCTTTCTTTGCCCGAATCTTCACTTGGGCCTTATTTACGTTCTGGATAACGGTGGTGCTGCAGAAGAAGACAGAACTTTTGTTTAGCTGTCGCTTTCGGACTCAGCCCATGGGGACCCTGGGCAGTTTCCACATTAAAGGAGCCAAGAGGGAGATGTGGCAGTGAGGTGTGCTGATAACGTCCTTTCCCAGAAAAGAAGACCGGCTGCCGTCTGAGGAGGTCTCACAGGGCAGAGATGAACAACGTCCAATCCGCCATGAGAGAACAAGAACGAACGACAAAGCGCGGAACCTGTTTCCAGTCCGTGCGTGGAAGGTCTAAGTTCAGAGTTCTCATTCTGCTAGTGTAATCTGGAGAGAACTTTCCTTCTAGGTTTGCTATTTAGTTGATTAAACCGGTATTCAAATTCCGTTATCTTACTTCTGGCTTCAACTCTTAAAAATACAGGGACTTCCCCATAAGCACCCTGAAACCTTCCCCCAGAAACTCGTAAACCACTTACACGCTGCCGTTTCCTCCCTCAGCCGGCCCACTCCGTGCACACCGTGAGCCCAGCAGTACGGGCAAAAACTGAAGCCCACCACTTCGGGGGCCCACAGCCCTCAGGCTCAAAGGCCTGCAGCCAGGGAGCACCAAGGAGGCTCATGTCACTGGGAAAGAATATCCAAATCAAAGATCCGCAAACAGCCACGAAGGGCAGTGCTCGGCTTCAGTCCTCGCTATTCAGGAGGCAGAGGCAGAAGGATCCCAAGTTTGACGCCAACTCAGACGACTTAGTGAGACCCTGTCTCCATATAATTTTAAAAAGGGCTGGCAGTGCGGCTCAGGGGCCGCGCGCTAGCCCAGCACCTGCAAGCCCCAGAGTCACTGCCCAGTACCACTAACGGTAAATTTAAACCCTGAAAGCAGCTTTTACTTCTGTCCTTAACTAGCCATGGACTCCAACGACCGCGCTTGCCAGCCCAGCGCCTCCGGGTCACGGCAGAGTCACTAACACATGACCGGCACCGCCTGCGCACGGCTGCGCACGCGTTGTAAAGCACACGCTGCTACCGCTAAAGCCACAGAAATCTTGCCTTTTGAATAACGGGTTCTACGCTGCCGACATGAATCCGGATTCGAGCTCTAGAACGGGACAAAAAAGCATGCCCGTTTTCCAGGATGCACGGTTCCCGTGGATGGGACACAAGCTGACTCGGAACCCTGGAATTTCTCTCCACTCCGTTTTTCTGGGTTTCCTGTTCTTCTCCCTCCCTTGGTCTCCCACTCCTGGGAAGGCAGTGAACTAGGGCCACGAAGGAGCCTCTGGTATATGAAATTTTTGTTTTCTGAAAATAAATAATCAATTAATTAATGGATTCTTGTCCCCAAAATTTACCCTAATAATTCAATAAAGAACAAAAAAAGATATGCAGTAAGATGTTTAATCTATCTTGTCTAATATTCAAAAAAACTGAGAACTCACACCAAAGACCCCGAGGTAGGAGAAAAGATACCACGGCGCCCCTTGAGGAGGATGCAACACCCACAGGAGAACAAGGACAAATGTTTAAGGTCAAACAGGGGACAGAGTGAGCGAGGGCTCTGCCGGCCGGGGCGGGACGGCAGGGGCAGGGGTGGGGTGCTCACCGTTACCATGTCATCCACCTGTAATACTTACACTCTTACACTTTTAAAAAATGTTAACGTAATTACGAGCCTGAAAGCGCTGCACTCCCGAAAAGCACCAGCGGGATGTTTTTACCTGAAGTCGCCTGCTGTGAACTTGGCCTCAGCCAGGGAGAAGGCGGCCTCCCGCATCACCTCGCCCATCAGCATCTTGGTCTGGAAAAGCCCGGGGCACAGCAGGGTCAGCACGCAGCGTCCAGCCACAGCCCTCGCACTGCCGGGCTTCCACAACCGCCAGCACTGAGGGAGGGCGTTACACACCGGCACACGCTGATTTCACGGACGATAAGGCGAAATCCCCAGCTGTGCACAGCTTTGGCTATGGTCACTAGCAACGCTCCGAAACCATGAGTTTAGTAAGGAAAACGTGAGAAGGACATAGCTCAGGGGCAGAGTGCTTGCCTGGCATGCGCAAGCACTGGGTTCAATACCCAGTACAAAATAAAACATTAAAATAAATGCGTTAGTAAGCAGCAAATCGATTCTTTACCAATGGAGCTACTTATTCCTGAATGGGTACATGTGGATCTGCTCAAATTACCCTCTGAACCTCAATGAAGTTAAGAGTTAAAATCCTAATGGCATAATAATGCTAAAATACAGCTAGAAAGTGTAATGCTTGAGAATACCCAACCTTCTTTTGTAAAAAGGAGAAAAACTGGGTCTGGTGGGGAGGAGTTGGCTTACGAAGTACTAAAAATCCACAGCCACAAAAAGGCAAGACACTTGGTTTCGGACAGACAAGAAACGGGATGGAAAGTTCAGAAAGAAGTCCAGAGCCGGGCATGGTGGCGCATACCCATAATCACAGCATTCTGGAGGCTGAGGCACCAGGATCATTTCATTCAAGGCCAGCCTGAACTACACAGTGAGACCTTGTCTCAAAAAACGAAAAACCAAACAAACAAAAAAATCAACCAAAAAAGCAGCCCAGGTGTTTATGAGTATTTAGTACAATAAAGAGACCAGCCTACCCATTTACAGAATGATAAAGCTAAATCCCTACCTTACACCATTTCCTCCACACAAAAGAAAAAGATCCAGACATACTAAAGAAAAAGACTTAAGAAAAAAACATCTGTAAGCCCAGGGTAGGGTTCCAGTCACTCAGAAGACTAGGCAAAAGCATTACCTCTGCTCTGGAACTTGAACCAGCCTGGGCAACACAGTGTCTGTAAATAATTCCCAGCACTCAGGAGGCTGAGGCAGGAGGATTGTGAGTTCAAGCCCATTCTGGATTACACAAGCTCAAGGCCAGGCTGGAGGACAGCTCTTCTCCAGGCACTAGAAAGAGAGTGCTGAGAAGACACCGTTCCTGCTCTCTGGAACTCACATTTTCCAGCGGGGGAACAATTGAGAAGATGGCAGCAGCCGCACATGCTACGAGAAAGATAAAGTAAGAGGTGTGACAGGAGGAGATACGGGGCCACTCCAAACTGGAGGGCCCGCAACGGCCAGAGGAGCCGGTCGCAGCTGGTTCTGGGTAAGGAGCACTTTGGGCAGAAGCAAGGGCCAATGGGAAGGAAGCTGCCGGGAGCTCAGAGGAGCAGCCGCCGGGCTGGGCGCATCTGGCTCAGGGCTCTGCAGGCCGCCTCAGTGGGATTTTTGTAACAAAACTACCCGAAACTTAAGTCTTTATGGGTATGTGCGCTAGCATCTGTCCACTGTTATGCTTTTATAATACTATTGTTACTTTCGAAACAAAAGTCAATTAAAATCACAGAAACAATTAGGGGGTGGCTGTAGCCCCGTGGTAGAACACAGACTTCGCACATGCAAAGCTCAGGGTTCAATCCCAGGGCCGAGAAAAGAAAACAAGCCAAGCCACACCGGCTTTTCCTTGGGATAGTCATAAAATAAATACCGCACCTACCTCTATGATCTTCTTTAGGATCTGTCGAAAGCGAAGCGTTAAGGCATCAGACTTTTTCTTCAGGAGGTTCCGGCCTGTCTGGGCGCCTTTCAAGCGAGCCTTCATGATGGTCTGCGCCCTGGGGAAGCAATGTCAGACGCGCTCACTGCCGGCGCTCGGACACGGCAGCGCCTCTGTCCTCGGTGCTACAGCTGTTCCTTGGCCTTTCAAACGGGGGTGAGGAAGTGTGGGACTTGCAGCGGGCAAGTGGAACCGGCTTCTGAGTATTACGGATTCCTACCTCACTGTGCCATCAGGGAGTTCATTTACTTACACCCATTCTGGAGTCAACACCTGGAATAAGTACTCATTAAATAATAAACACTACCGGAGCCCTATGTTAATGCACATAGTTTAAATTCTTAATTGATTTGTAAATAAAAATGGTATCTAATGTTTTAGATCCATTAGAAATACAGTATTAAGTATAAAAATAATCTACCCTCTAATATATACCAAAATTAGGGGCACCTGGGGTTTAGCTCAGCAGGAGCGAGCTTGTCTAGCATGCACAAGGCTCTGGGTTCAATGCCCAAGCAGCAAACAAAAATCTGAAACGTAATTACCTTCAGGACCAGCAACTCCACTTGAGGAATTGTCCGTATAGACTTATCCCACGTGTACACAAAAACATGTACAAGAGGAACACGCCAGCCTTATTTGCAAGAGCAAAAGGGTAAAAACAACTAAAAAATAAATCATGGTTCACCGCATAATGGAATGATATCCAAACAAGGTCCAGATGTGCTTCCTGTATTACACTGTCTTATTTACCTAAAGTAAGGAATTGCGGTGCTTATACAGACAAAGTTCTACAAAGGAGTCACAGAAACAGGGCTGAGTGAAAAAATGGAGTTTTTAACTACTATATTCTTTTGTACTTTTTGCATTTTATTGTATCTCCTATAACCAGTGTGGCATTTAATTATCTTGGTGGTGATCAATACCCAATACCAATCACAGAATCAATTTGTGAACGATTCTAGGTAATAGCATATACAGGACTCCAAAGTGACAAGCTAAACTTGTACTTAAGTTTTATCTTATTTCCATCTTTCCCTTGTCAGAAGCCCCATTCCAGGTGGGCACGGTGGTGCACACTGTAATCTCAGCACTCAGGAGGCAGAGGCAGGAGGGTTGCAGTGAGTTCCAGGCCAGCCTGGGCTACGTAGTGAGTTCAAGGCCAGCCTGAATTGCAGAACAAGAGCTTGCCTCCCTTAAAATAAATAAATAAATAAATAAATATTTTAAAAAAATCAAACCCTAAAAAAGAAGCCCCACTTCAAAGGTTTTCTGTTTGCTTTATTTCTTGCAGTGCTGGGGACTGAAGGGGCCTAGTGCATGCTGGGTAAATGCCCTCTCAGCTTCGTGCCCCAGTCCTGCCCTCCCAGAAGGCCAATCAAGCAATAGCAGAAGTCACTATTTCTGTTCTCACTGCCACCTGCCAGATAAAATTTAATAACTTTTAAAAAAAGTATTCTACTAATAAAATTCAAGAATAAAGTATATACAAGCTAGGCATTTACAGTGACTTTAGATATAATTTCACATGATGGTATTACAATCAACTGTAAAATAGCACATATTAATAAACCTTTCCACCGAAGTCTTAATTACATATACAGTACTGAAATCTTTTACCATAGTGTTAACTGAGCCAGTTCCACAGATGAAAGACTTGGCCCTGAACTTAAACATTAGGAAAATAGTAACAATGCCCATAGAGCTGGGGCAGGAGGATTGAAAGCTCTGTGGGAAGGCCCTGAGCTCACTCCCCAGTACTACTTAAAAAAAGCAAAATTAGAAAACTGAGACCCAGAAAACTGGAAGAACTTTCTCACAGTCATTCAGGGAAGAAAAGCCAGGGTAGGCATTTGAACCAGATTTCTCACTCCAACCTGCCCAAAATGCCAACTACGGCTCAAAGCTGAGTCCACCGTCACCGAGCTTGTGTGAAGACGCCCGCCCTGCGGGCCTCCGCTGCAGTGCAGCCAGGGGAGGCTGTTTCTGCCCGGCCTGAGCAGGAGCCACTCAGCCCAACTGTGTACACGTAACACACGACAGTGTTGACACGACAGAGCTGAAGGTGGGCTCAGAGCTGGGTCCAATTTAGGTAAAATCCTACTACTGCAGATTTCAGCAAGTGTAGTGTATATAGGTTAACAGGTTGATAAAACTGAATTTACTTTTAATTTCCTCTTACACAGCACCTCTGTGAAATGTGCACATTTTTTTTTGAGACAGGGTCTCACTATGTGGTTCAGGCCTTACTCATTATGCAACCCAGGCTGGCCTCGAACTCGAGGCGATCCTCCTGCCTCAGCCTCCCGAGTGCTGGGATTACAGGTGTGTACCACCATGCCCTGGCTTTAGGACTTTTAAAACCTGTCATTTTACTTGTTTCAGAGCTGCTTTTCTCTACCAAAAAAGGTTTGACCTTCAGCTAGGACAGTGACTGCTTCCAGTTGAATCAAAGACATCTGACTCCATGACAAAGAACCTGCTGTTGGGCCTTGGGACAAACACTTATTTCCAGCACGTGGTTTTCCTCTCGGTCAGCAAGAGAACTCTCAAATAGCAGTTTTCGCCTTTGCAAACCTGTCATTTCTTGTCTAAGCCCAAAGAAGTCCATTTTCACCTCTTAGTCTCAAAAGTTTCCAGACAGACACAAAAACATGTTAACATTCTGACTACTGTCACGGATAACCACCGCCAGACATTAGCTAAAACGATGGAAAGAGATTTTCTTTGGTAACAACTGACAGGAGGGCAAATAGCTGAGCTCCATTCGGATTTTACAGTGGTTTGGGTGTTTCAAAGACAGAATGACGGAGTGGGCATCAAGTAGAGTCAGAGGCAGGAAAACTTACAAAGGGGCGCTTAGTGGGAATACAACTAAGCTCACTGGTAGTTGTGGAAATCAGGTCCCCGTCCCAGAGGACTCTCAGACCCTTGGTGGCTCACACCTGTTATCCCAGCACTTGGAAGGCTGAGGCAGGACGATCTCTGAGAGTTCAAGGCCAGCCTGGTCTACGAAGTTAGTTTAAGGCCAGCCTGAACTGCAGAACAAAAACCCTGTCTCAAAAATGACAAAAACAAACAAAAAAGTGACTTTACACCTTGCACTCACTATGTAACCCAGGCTGGCCTCGAACTCACTGCAATCCCCCTGCATCAGCCTCCCCAGGGCTGGGATTACAGGTGTATGCCACCACGTCCAGCAGTCTCACAAATTGTTAAGCACATTTGAGAAAACTTCAAAATTTTCTTTACAAACTGGCCAGTATGGTGCTGTCATTTCTCCTGACAAAGACTTCAGACCACAAGAGAAAGGCGGCCCGCAAGCAAGCAGATTCCAAGACATGGGTTCACTCAAGAAACATTCTTTGTGGATCTTCTAGGAATTAATAATCAAGATGCTCTCACCCTGGAGGGGCCTGGAGCCTGGTGGGAGGGGAAGATTATGCAGTAAATAAATATCTGTGATATGATCAGCGATAACAGAGGTCTTGTGGTCACAGTGCAAAAGGAGTGCTTCAGGAACGCACAGATCTCTCCCAACAGCAGGTGACAGTCGACGGGATCTTGGAAAACAAGGGAATCCAAGGGGAGCCCACGTTAGGCTAACCCAGTTCAACCGCACTTTGACGCAGGGACCTGCTACCTACTTCCCATCGCAGCAAACTTCCGCTCTCAGAGCAGTTAACAAACTGTATTGACTTTTCCCTCCCATCACTAAGCCGTGGGTCCGGGAAGGACCCGATTACCGAGTAAGGACAGCGGACCCCACAGACGCCGGCGAGCCGGGCGCCTTCTCCTGCGGGCTGGGGCGGCTCTGCGCAGTCTGGGGCGCGCTGCAGGCACCTGTGAGCGAGCGAAAGGCAGCCAGGCCTTGAACGCATGAGAAGTCCCTCGGGAGAGTTCGGCATCAGCCCAGGAAACTAGCAGCCTCGCTCGTGGTCCCGGGTGTGGCGGACTCGCGCTCCGGGCAGGCATTCCTGAAACGACGAGCGCCACTCGGCCTGCTCTTTTACTTACATTCGCGAGGGGAAGATTTCAATCCGGTCTTTGCCCGACATTCTGACGATGACCGTGCGGTTCGGGCAATCCTGGCTACAACAGCTCCAACACCGGCCGCCACAGCGCCCTCCTCGACCGAAGTCAGCTGATGGTGTCACTTGACCGTGCGTTGCTAAGAAGCCGCAGGGACACCCATTTTTCACTTCCGCTTCCGGTTGTCACGGAGGAGCGAGAGGGCAGGAAGAAGGCGATGCCCGGATGTTGAGGCGCGCGCACCGCGGAATTCCGGTTTGCCGCCCCCCCCCCCCCCCCGCAGCCTTGCCCCTCCTCTCCGCCCTCCCACCGGTTTGCGGCTGCGCAAATCACTGTGCACGCCGGGCGACTGGAGAAAGAAGTAGGTTCCTTCTCTTCCTCCATTTTAATCTTTCGCAGCGCCATCTTCTGGTTGACTAAAAGTTTGAAAGAACTTATTCTTGAGGAATAAGGAATCAGAGTCCTGCCTCTTACCCATGCCTTCAAGGTTACTTGGCAAAATATAAGGATAGCGAGAAAATGTCTTTTTCGTGTCTTCCTCGAGTCATCCTAATTCTTGGAGGACCCAGACTCTATGATCGGCGATGAGGAGAGGCCCCCTTCATCTGCGCCTGCGCAATGGCAGGCGCTTCCGCCTGCGCCCTGGGGTTGAGCGAAGCGCACGCTGAGAAGGCTCGGCGGCTGGTGCGGGTGGAGTAAGTCTGGTCGCTCGGCTCTCCGATCACGGCGCGGGACCCCAGTGCGAGGCTCGCCCCCGAACCTCAGGTGGTTGATCCTGAAGCTCGGATTTCCCCGGAACTGGCTTGAGCTTGTGTCCGGTGACAGGAGGGTCCGCGCGAGGGTAGGCCCGGGCGGGTCCCCCTCGCTGCGCCGCGCCGCGCGGGATGTCCGCGGACCCGGCTGGC
>NW_004955466.1:2832687-2854757 GCF_000276665.1 Chinchilla lanigera | reverse complement strand
GCGGCCCGGGGGCGCCTCAGGCCGCTTCGGGCGCGGGAGCGGACCCGAGGTGCCGTCCCGGCCCCGCCGCCGAGCGCTCGGCTGCTTCTGCCCCGAGGACTTGTATCTTCCTGACTCGGTGGAGACCAGGGAACCGAGCAGGACGGCCGCACCATATTGCGGAGAGCCAGGTCCACGAATAGCTTACCAGCTTACCGTTAAAGTTTAAGTTAAGTGGCTTTCGCGCTCTAGGGTCTGTAGAGCGAGGCGCCCTTGCGTTGTAACTAAATGTCCCCCTGCGGGGCTCGCAATATCCGTTTGTATTTTGAGAATACAGCCGTGGTGTCAGGTTGTGCATGACTAAGAGGTGAACGCGTGTCCATCCCGAGATCGCAAAACTTAGACGGCTTTAATATTCACTCAACAAGCCGGGCGTGGTGGTGCACGCCTGTAATCCTCAGCACTCAGGAGGCTGAGGCAGGAAGATCCCTGCGAGTTCGAGACCAGCCTGGGCTACAAAGTGAGCTCAAGGCCAGCCTGAACTGCATAGTGAGACCCTGTCTCAAAAAGCCCCCCCGCCCCAAAAATAATAATAATAATGTTCACTAAACAAAAACTATTACTTCTTGGATAAGAATATAGCAGAGAAGTTAGTTTTTCCCAGATTGAGTTGTTGTTTCAAGAATAAAACTCAGTGGGCCGGGGATATAGCTCAGTGGCATAAATGCCTGCCTGGCAAGCGCAAGTTCCTGAGTTCGATCCCCGGTACCGGGGGGTGGGGCGGTGGCGCAAGGTATAAAACTCAGCCTGTTTTTCAAAAGTCTGGGAGTTACTTAGGCAGAATTTTTTACTGCCTGTTGTCAGTTCATGTGACGCCAGATAATAGTTGCTAATTCCCAAAAGATGTGGTTGTCTGATGGCTTGGTAAGATCTGTAGGGATTTGGTGGTAATTCTTATTTCAACTACAGTGAAATAGTGTAAAATTTTTATTTGCATAGCACTCGAGCCAGGAATTAGCATTCAGAGAGCATTACTAATAAGCGTTACAGCTAAACGACTTTTCCCAACACGTAATGCACTTAGGGAAGGAATGTGGACTTCCTGTGTCCTTTATGTGACTTGACTGTGAGAAAGGAGTTCTCTCTACCATTGCTTTGCGCAGAATTGACAGTGCAAGGTCTTTGACACGAGGCTGGAGTTTGGTTAAGGTGTTGAAAGGCGATTTTTACATCAGACACTAACAGTACCGCAGTTTTTTGACGTTGAGTTCTCTGTGGTATTGAGAGTCTGGGGAAAAAGACACTGAAGTTTAGTATCAGAAGACTTGGGTTTGTTTTCTACTTCAGTACTTGTTAAGCATTTTTCTTCGAGCAAGTCGTTCAATATTTGTTCCTTGGTGGCCTGATAATTGATAGCTTCGCTGTGCTTCTTCATAGTACCTTATATTGTAATTATTTACTTACTAGTTTTTTTCTGCCTTGTACTTAATTCCTCAGGTAAGAATCTTCTTGCTTCAGCAGAGCTTAGTACATAGCATTTACTGAAAAAATTGTTTAGCACATTAAGTTAAAAATGTTTGTGTGGCTTAAAATGTTTTCACATGTATTTTGTTTCATTAAACCCTCAACAAACCTGGGCGGTACCTGGCACAGACTAGAAACCAGAGCTCAAAGAGGATGGCTTTCCCAAGCAGCCGCAGTTGGAAAGTGGGAGACTGGAGCCCCAGTTCAGTGCTGCTCCCAGAGTTCACCGTGCTACTCGCCTGGCTCAGCACTTGAGGGCCAGATACAGATGCTGTGAAAATGGTAGAAAAGACTGAGTAATCGCAGTGTGGTTTCTGTTTTCCTGAGAAAAACAGAAAAATAATTAAGAGCAGGTTTTTTTTAATGTTACTTACATTTTTAAGATGATGCATTCAAAATCTATCAGCCAGTATGCAGATTCTTTCTGATAGGGATTCTTTTGTAGTTACTGGATACCTTCTGCCCTTACTCTGAATAGCATACCATCAACAGTATTCCATGACTTACGTGTTGCAAAAAGACTCATGCAAAGAAGTAGTATTCATATCTCCTTTCAGGGATGTTGTACCCTGTTCTGTGTTCTTTAAATGTCAAACTCAGCCTTGCCTCCTCAAAAGCATCACCTTTGCTGTTTGTAGAAACTTGGTAATTAA
This sequence comes from Chinchilla lanigera, assembly GCF_000276665.1. NCBI lineage: Eukaryota > Metazoa > Chordata > Mammalia > Rodentia > Chinchillidae > Chinchilla > Chinchilla lanigera. Next base: position 2,852,601 of record NW_004955466.1, on the reverse strand, counting down.
ATATGTTTAGCATCTGTTAAATCTCTTAACACTCTTCCACACATGTCCACAACATGGTTTATTTTGCTATTCAGTTTGGAACTCTTTTAGCTCTCAAATACAGGTACTATGTATTCAGATATTTGACAGCAGTTGCTGTCCCACCCCTGGTAAAGCCCTGCTTAAAAATGAAACAACCAGCTCAGCTTTCCCTTAGTGTGCAATTCTGGCCATTGAGTGTCTGTTCCCCTTTGCTGAATCTCTGCTTTGTCAGGCTACAAGTGCAATCTCCACCACATACATTGCTTTCTATTAAACAGGATAGATTAGTACTAACAGTTTGCACAAATTTGTGGTATGTACTTCAGTGCTGAGTATGTACGCTAATGTTGCTTTTTGTACGTTTCTGATTGTAACATTTATAAATAATATTCAGGGGGAAAATCCTCATTTATATGAGCAAAGACTCTGGATCCAAACCTGATGAGTATGAAAGAGCATGAGTATATGAAAGAGCAAGTTGTTTAACCTGTGCCTCAATTTATTTATAAAATGGGGAGATGTGGAAAGTGGTATCTGAAGGACATAGGAAGTAACCAGGTCATGCAGCACTCCTAGTTAATAAAAGAAGTAGAAGTCCTGCATTCGTCTTCCCATTGGGCAGAAGCTGCGTGTGGATGCCAAGTAGAAGTCCTTAAGCTGCACTTCAGTGGAGTCTTGGTGTCCCCATGCTGTATGTACACGGTCTACTTCTCACCCACCCCAAGACTGGGAATCAAACCCAGGGGTGGTCTGCCACTAAGCAGTGTCCCCAGTCCATTTTATTTTATTTTACTTTACTTTTGAGACAAGGTCTCTCTGACTTGCCTGTTCAGAACTCGAACTTGCAGTCCTCCTGCCTTAATGTCTCCCAGTGCTGGAATTACAACCATATGCCGCTGTACCCAGTGTAGATGATGTGCTTCTAAGGTTGGCTATTAGACTCACCATGTAGCCCAAGCTAGCCTCGAACTCTTAGCAATCCTCCTGCCTCAGCCTCCTGTGCTGAGATTACAGGTTTGCCCCACTACACCCAGCTCTATGACTGCCTTTAGGTCCTGTCTTCTGACCTCTAACAACAATAAATAGGTTAAGGTTAATAGAAAACTATGAAAATCATCAGCCATGATTAGTCTGAGTACTTCCTTTTAAAAATATACTTCATGTTATGATTTCCAGCTTAGGGGTCATAAAAGGAGTGTTCCCCCTAGGTTGAATGGATCAGAGGGAATACTTTTAAATATCTTTAAGTCCTGGAGGTTAAGAGAAGTTTGAACTCTTTAGAAAGGAAGATTTATAAAGCTGTTTTTAAGATTAAGTATATCTATTCAACAAAATAAAAATAGAGCAATAGAGTACTTACCTAGAATGCTCTAGACCCTGAGTTCAGTGGCTAGCACCCCCCCCACACACAAAAAAAGATATTGGTTGAGGTTGGGTAGTCAGAGGGTTCTTTACGTGGCGGTGGTGGGTAACATGCAGTACTAGCTGTCCTGGAGAAAAGAGTAGCTTTGGTTTGGTTTGGTTTTGCTGAAAGGTTTATAAGAGTAGTGATGCTTCCCATCATTTGATATTTCTTAAAGTGGTGGGCTTTACATAGTATTTTACTTTTGAGGTATTTCTTTAATCTTTGGTTCTCAGAGTACTTTATAGGTGGTCATTATATTTTATGACTCCTCTGAAACTGGTGGCAAAGGCCTGATGGCAAGCCTTACAAAAATATGGAGCAAAATAAAAAATTAAAACTTGCTTCCTGGATATTCATCTATTTTGCAGTATCATTTAAGAAGTTTAAAGAGATGAGAAAACTGATAGTTACATTTTCTTTAATCATTAGTGTTCTTTCAGTAGCAAGATGTAGGAAACTGGCATTTCTTTATTTTCACCCTAACTGGATGCCTAATCTGATTCTTTTGTTTCAGTTGCAGAATGCCAGGTCTAAGTTGTAGATTTTATCAGCACAAATTTCCTGAGGTGGAAGACGTAGTGATGGTGAACGTAAGGTCCATTGCTGAAATGGGAGCTTATGTCAGTTTGCTGGAATACAACAACATTGAAGGCATGATTCTTCTTAGTGAGTTATCCAGGAGACGGATCCGTTCCATAAACAAACTCATTCGAATTGGCAGGAATGAATGTGTGGTTGTCATTAGAGTGGACAAAGAAAAAGGTAAGTGAGGAAAGTATCTTAAAAATATAAATTTCAGATTTAAGATGGTTTATTTAAGTTACTTGAGGGAGGAATTAAGATGTGCCGTGTATGTATACCAGCTACCCAAGATGTATGTAGTCATGTGCTGTAAGCATGGAGTAATAAAAATTTTAAAAATTAAGAAAAGTTAAGTATTTTTAGTTGTATAGTGCAGTGAGAAAAATTTTATACTTCAACTTTTTACATAAAAAGTTATTAGAGAAGGATGCGAATTAGCCAGTCAGGCAAGACCTCTTAAGTTAGTGGTACTTAATTAGTATATCCCAGGGTTAGTTTTTATGGGTCAGATGGGGGCGGGGGGAAGTATACAGCCTACACAAGCAATCCCATTTGTAGGTATTTCCCCAAGTGAAATGACAATTTCTGTTTAAAAACTTGTAGTTTTTTATTATCCTTTGTGGACTGACAGTTTTTGCTTGTGGTGTATATGACTATATTCTTCAACAATAAAACTATGCACTAAAGGTGGTACATTTTAAGATGGGGTTTTGCTAGTTGTCCAGCCTGAACTTGAACTTTTAATCCTATCTCACTCTCCTGGGATTATAGACATTGGCCGCCACCCCCAAATAAACCACATATTTATTTTATGAAAGAAATGCTCAGAATCTGAAATAGGAAGTCAGGGTAAGTAATTAATATAAGAGGAAAATCTTGCCATTTAAATAATACCAAGGAGGCATTTGCGAACACTTGACTGCCTGTTTGTAATACAAAGGCAGCAAGCTAGACACAGAATGGAATTTCCTTCATCTGATAAAAGCTGTCAGAAAACTACAACATACTTTCCTTCAGTACAGGGAAGGAGACGAAGATACTCCCTCTCACCACTGTTACTCAGCGTTGTACGCTGAGTTCTAAGCACAGGCGTGTGGGTTTCCGTGTTGTGGCTATTTGACAAGTCCCTTCATTTCTCTTGTTCTTAGTGTCTTCAGGTTAAAAGGGTCAGGGGTCGTGGGAAAGGGTCTGCCATGCAGGAGCTAAACACCTGTCCTCCGCACTTGGCTATGGTAGTCAGGAGGCGGCGATCTTAATATGGTCCTCTAAAAAAACTTCCAGGCTTAGTGGTACATAGCTGTAATCCAGCACTCAGGGGCAGAGGCAGGTAGATTGCTGTGCGTTTGAAGCTGGCAGGCAGTACACAGATGCTGTCCCAAAGAAAAAACTGTTGAGGACAGCCTCAAGTCAGTGAGTTCCTACTCTGCAGAAGCTCAGAGATGAAAATAAGTAGAAAGGAGAAACATTCCACTTTCATTTAGATAATCAGAATCATTAATTTCTTCTACCAAAGCAATAGCAAATATATAATAACGTGGTAGTAAAAATATATTCCTAAGAACAAATCAGAATTTCTTTTTTTTTTTTTTTTTTGTCTTTTTGAGATGGTTTTGCTGTGCAGTTGGGGCTGGCCTTCTAACTTACTCTGTAGACCAGGCCTTGAATTCACAGCAATCCTGAAGTGCTGGGATTACAGGTGTGCGCCACCATGCCCGGCACGTCTTTTATTTCTTATGCAGTATTTTGTTAATGTTATTTTAGTAGAGAACAGTTATAAGCTTATCAATCAAATACCTCATTTGCTTATAAAAATGGGTTATAATAATATGCTAGCACCTGAACATAATTTTTAAAAAAATTTTCTCATAGGATACATTGATTTGTCAAAAAGAAGAGTTTCTCCAGAGGAAGCAATCAAATGTGAAGACAAATTCACAAAATCTAAAACTGTAAGTTGATTTTTGAGACAAATGAGTCTACTCCCTGTGTGTTTAATAAACAGGTCACTGTTACCACTCTGACCTTGGAAATGTTGGGCTGTTCGTTCTGTTTTAGGTTTATAGCATTCTTCGTCATGTTGCTGAGGTGTTAGAGTACACCAAGGATGAGCAGCTGGAGAGCCTGTTCCAGAGGACCGCCTGGGTCTTCGATGACAAGTACAAGAGGCCTGGTTATGGCGCCTACGATGCGTTTAAGCATGCAGTCTCGTAAGAACACCTTGATGCTGCTTCTGCCTTACATCTGTGCTGCTGGGTCTGGGACACAGGTTGATAGCCTGGCACTTTGTCACACAACATCGTGTATTAAGTTCTTGCCAAAGTTAAGACTCAAATATTTCAGTGTGAAAGGCCATAATGTCTGTGGAGTCTCATATACCTTAGTTACATGGTTTCATAACCCATATGGTTTCACCTCAGGCTGCCCGAATTTTCATTCTCCAGCTTTATTCTTATCCTAGCTGACTTCATGAGTGTGGGGGGTCTTATCCGAAACCTCTACTTTTCTCTACCTTAGTTCCTTTGACCTTTAGCCCATGGCACTTCAGTCAGTCTTCCTTACAGCCTCCCTCTGGGTCTTTTTATCAGCAGATTTCCCCTGCCTCTGCTTTTTTCTTTCTTTATTTCTTTGAGGTAGAACCTAGCTATGTGTGTAGTTCAGGCTATCCTTGAATTCACAGCAATCCTCCTGCCTCAGCCTCCCAAATGGGTGTGATTACAGGAGTGTGCCACCATGCCCAGCTTGCTCAGCCTCTGAACCCTTCAGTTCACATATTCTGTTCTCTTCTAGTAGAGCAGCCCCATCACCTTCCTACTGCCATATACTTAGTGCCCCGTGTCTCTTCTTGAATTCCTGTGTAGTGGGCGCTGATTCCAAACCTGTTTTTCTATTTTGTTTTTATTTGTTTCATCCTCTCCTGCCTTTCCTTTTTCATTCAACACGGACAACACCATAAGCTGTCATTTCAACAGCTCTCTTACCAGCATGATAAGCCTTTTCCCGCTTTTCCTCCTGTTCGGTGCACCTGCCTTCTCTGCACTTACACATGGCTGACAGCTGCTAGGAAAACTCTGTTTCAGGTTGATGCCACCACACAGCCCTGGTCTCCGACCTCAGCTGGGCCTTCACATCTGCCCCACATCCTCTGCGCTCGTAGTCAGTGTCATCCTCAGAAACCCACTCTCCCTTTTTCTCTCTTGTCCCCTCTTCCTTCGTCTTAGCTGGTGTGCTCAGTACTGGTTTGCTTTGACAGTGATGAGGCTTGAACTCCAGATAAACGCGGGACTTCCTGTGTGCCGGGCACGCGCTCTTCCGCTGGGCTCCACCCCGGCCGGCCGAGTGTATCTGACCCCGGTTACCGTTAGCGCCTCAGGCCCAGCTCACCACTTCAGCTCTGTGCCCATTGCCAGCAAGCCTGGGCGTGGGTTTCTCCCTCCCCTTCAGCTCTTCTCCGTTCCTCATGTGGCGCCTGCAGATTCAACTAATGCTTATACTTTGCCACGTGTGCTCTCTATTTTTTCTTTTAATTAAGAAATTATTTGAAATAATTGTAAATAATATTTTGCTTCTTGGGACCATTTCCCCCACTCATCAGCAGAACCTTGTTTTTGTGATGTTACTGTATAGAAGTTGTGCATCCCTAACCATAAATCCAAAATCTGGAACTTCTTGAGGGCAGACATGACACCGCTGTGACAGGTTACAGTCAAAATACTGTAGGAAATTACCTTCAGAACGCGTGTATGAAGTATAGCTAAAACGTAAATGAATTTCATATTTCGACTTGGGTACCCTCCTTAGTTCTTTCTCTTTGCTGAGACGGAATACCCAACACCGAAGGCTAAAGGGGGAAAGGTTTATTTAGCTCAGTGTGTATAGAGGTTTCAGTGCGCAGTTGGCTGGCTCCAGAGCAGGGTAGCATGAGGCGGACAGGCGTGTAGAGGAGAAACAGTAAATAGTGGGCCGAAGGTAGCAAAGCAAGCAGGCAAGGGAGCTCGCGGCTTTTTCTGCCCCTTTTACATTACATGTAGGCTACTGGGATTAGGGTGGTGCCAAACCAGTCAGTGGACTGAGTGAGTAATCACCCACCTTTAATCCCGGCACATCGCCACGGATGCGTCACACTCTGCATCCAGCCACCTCTGAAGAAGCCCTACCTATGACTGCGTGAGGTTTTGAGGGGACCTGTCGAATAAGCCATAGCATCTCCCCAAGATACCTCATTCTGTATGTGCAAATGCAGTAATAACCTTGGTTCATGACAAATGCTTCTGTTGACAGACAGATTCACAAACTAAAGAACTGGGCAAAATTTGCTTTCCTTCACGAACTCTACGTAGGGTGATAAACACGACCATGACCATCTTCGCCACACAAACAGAAGCGCAGCCATCATCCCCAAAATCATAAAACAAACTTTGTTAGCCGAGGTACTACTGTATTTCAAAATCGAAAAATACAAACACTTCCAGTCCCAAGAGTTAGGGATAAGGGATACACAACTTGTATATGTATCCATGAAATGCATATAGAGTAATTTGTGTATTTAAAATTTGTTATAATTTTCTGTAGCACATATGTTGCCTTATAAGACTTACTGAGTCAGTTTCTCTGAATAAGGTGGATACCTACATCATCTTTATTACTTTCTATGTAGCAATTCGTTTTGAGAATATACTTTGTCTAATCTCCTATTCAAAAACATAGCTGAGCCTGGCGTGGCGCATGCCTGTAATCCCAGCACTCGGGAGGCTGAGGTAGGAGGATCGCTGTGAGTTTGAGACCAGCCTGGGCTACAAAGTGAGCTCAAGGTCAGCCTGAGCTGCATAGGAGACCCTGTTTCAAAAAAGACAAAACAAAAAAAACATAGCTGGTCGTAGTGGTACATGCCTATAATCCCAGCACTCGAGAGGGTAAAGCAGGAGGATTACTGCAAGTTTGAGGCTAGCCTGAGCTACATAGCAAGAACCTGTCTCAAAGAAACAAAAACCAAGAGTATATAGTGACTGGGTATGCCTGTAACCCCAGGGACTCAGGAGGTCAGGGCAGGAGGATCGCAAGTTTGAGGCCAGCTTGGGCCACTTGGCAAGACTCTCAAAATTAATAAATAAAAAGGGATAAGGGGACTACCTTGCCTAGAGTGCTTGCCTAGCATGTGTGAGGTTCTGGATTCAATCCCCAGTACCGAGGGGCAGATACTTTGTCCTTTTGTCTCATTTTTCAAACAGTGCTGTGATGAGTATCCATGTGTATGTCTGTGTGTACATTTGAGAGTTCCTGAGACGTGTACCTAGGAATAGAATTGTTAGGTTGTAGGACTGTATATATATTTAAATTGATGTGGTTTTGCCAAGTTACTGCCCACATGGGTTCTGTAATTTATTTTCCCTCCAGCTGGATTGTTCTGTTTTGTGTCACTTCATTTCATTTTGTTCTGTGGTGCTGGGGATTGAGCTGAGGTTCTTGCCCCAAGTTGAATTACATTACCAGAACCTTGTTTTTTATCTTGAGAAAGGGCGTCCACTCACTAAGTTGTCCAGGCCAGGGTAGAACTGGTGATCCTCCTGCCTCAGCCTGCCAGAGTGGTGGGATTACACGGCATGTGCCAACACACTCAGCAACCAACATTTGGTATATGTATCAGAACTTTGCGTATCTTTGGATTTGAACACTCCTGATCATTATCAAGGCTATTTAACATCAGGCAATGGAATTTAAATCAGAGCTACAAGGCAGCAAGACATACGAATTGTGGCTCTGTTGTGATCTTTTTTTCCCTTGGTTCTTCAACTCAGCATCTCACTATGTAGTTCCAATTGGCCTTTACCACACTCTGTAGCCAAGGCTGGCCTCAAACTTGCACCAATCCTCCTGCCTCAGCCTCCCATGTGCCAGGATTACAGGTGTGTACCACCACAACCAGCTTCAAGTATCTTTCTATCTCGTTTGTCCATTTTCCGTGCATTTGTCTTTTTTTTTTTGGATCTGTTGGCTTGTTCTCCTGTTACTTTGTTTTAGCTAAATGAAAGTTCCACTGGAACTCCTACAATCCCAGCACTCCAGAGGCTGAGGCAGGAGGAGCACTGTTAGTTCAAGGCCAGCCTGGGCTACACAGCAAGGTCTTGTCCCCCCAAAAAAGAAAGTTTCCTTTACTCAAGTAATGTCACCTTGCATTAACTAGCCCCCATGTCCTTTAGGGTGTATGCGTAACCTGCCAGTCCTTCTGTGTGTATCATAACTTCCTTACAACAGTTCTTTGTTGAAGTGCTACCATTCTGTCATTCATTGTTTTTCTTGGTTCAGCATCCCAGAGACTAGGACCCTGGTGCCTCTCTCCTGGCACTTAGAGAGTTAGATGAGATGCTGCTTTTCTGCATAAAGCCTTTCCTGACCTCACTAACTGGAAGTAACACCTCCCTCTCTTGATGCCCATGGATGTTCTCTTATTTTAACAGATTGTCTCCTATTTTGGTTCTTTCTTGAACCAGATTATAAAATCCTTGAAGTATGACTGTGAATGACGTGGGAATGCTTAAATATAGTTGGATGGCTCATTAGCAGGGATTTAATTGCTTATTTTAACCATATTTCTAAAGTTTTTCTTCTGATAATCAGTTGAGTCTTTTCTGTGTTATCATGTACTGCTAAGTACCAGCATTATCTTCATACTGAGAACAATCCTGTGAGGGGGACGGTTTCCAGCCTCATTTTGCACGTGTGGAAACATGTTTGCAAAGGGCCAAAACCCATAGTTAAGGGTGCAGAGCTAGAATTTGAACCTCTTCTGGTACTAAAGCCAGTGCTTCGTTGCTTTGTGCATTCTGTGATGTAGTGTGCTTGGTTTTACAGTTATCAGTAATGTAACCTGGACTTCTTGTTTTGTTTTACATTAGAGATCCGTCTATTTTGGATAGTTTAGATTTGAATGAAGATGAACGAGAGGTACTCATTAACAATATTAATAGGCGTTTGACCCCACAAGCTGTCAAAATTCGAGCAGGTAAGTGACTTTTCAAATGACTTTCAAAATATCATGCATGCACTGCAAAAACCGTGACGTAATGAGACTTGCCAAAGAATATGTTGCTGCATCAATCACTAAATTTTTTTTGTGGTTACAAAAATATAGTGCAAATTAACACCTTTGCACATACTCAGCTTTGCACACGCTCAGCTATTTATGCATCAGGACGAACTCCTAAAAGAATTACTGGGCCCAAACTGCAATTCTGAACAGTTCTGGACAAAGTGTTTATTAAATTTCTTTTGTCTTTTTTAGTTGTATCATTAGGTGGCTTACTATACGAGCAGATAGGCTTTCAGTGTTTCTAAATATGAAAATTAATAGCTGGTAATTGATTTCTAATTAATAGAATAATAAAAGCTTTCATAAGGAGTATTCCTATGCTAGTCTGCCTGCCACTTCTCTACTTCTTACCAACCTTTAAATATTTCTTGCCTTTCTTGGCATCAGCTCTTGAACCCTTATCATTTTAGATATTGAAGTGGCTTGTTACGGCTATGAAGGCATCGATGCCGTGAAAGAAGCCCTGAGAGCAGGTTTGAATTGTTCAACAGAGACCATGCCCATCAAGGTAAGTTGTCAGTCTTCTTACACCCTGCTGGAAAAAAAACACCTAAACAAATCAGATCTGTTTTAATTTTTTTGTTGTTGTTTTTTTTTTTTTTTTTGAGAGGTGTCTCGCTATGTAGCTTAGTCTGGCCTTGAACTCACAGCAGTCCTCCTACCTCAGCCTCCCGAGAGCTGGCATGAACCACCACACCTGACCTTAATTTTTTTTTTTTGGTACTGGCAATCGAACTCATGACCTCAGGCTTTCCAGGCAAGCGGTTATGCCACTGAGGTATTTCCCCGTCCCCATCCCAACTTTTTTTCCTCTCTCTTTTTTTCCTACAATCTGGTTGGCCTAGGCTGGGAATATATAGCTCCTTGGTAAGGCACTTGGCTAGCATGTTCAAGGCCCTGGGTTTGATACCCAGCGTGACAGAAAAGAACCATGTTTCATAATAAAAGCGTTTCGTTTTTTTTGTTGTGCCTTGCTTTTTTCGTTTTTAATTGAGCAGTGGCAAATGATGCTGTTGCTGGAGAATGTTTGTGACTATGTGGCAGCTTTTGGTTATTGCTGCTGCCATAGCAGATGGGAGTTTCTGTGGCAGGTGCGCCAGGGTTCCAAGATTCGTACATAGCACTTTGAAAGGGTGAGCTGTTCTGTCAGCTAGAGACGTGCAACTCACGTACAGTTTGATCTGTACCCTCCAGTAGCCGTAAACGGGATAGCTGTTAGCTCAGAATCTTCTTACAAGGGTTTCACTCCATCGTTTGAGGGAGAGTTGTCTGTTATTTCGATGATGACTGTAATTTAACCAATAAGGACCCAAAATTCATCATTCTTCATACAGTTTTTTGCTGCGTTAGCAAACAGTCTGAAATTGCCATTGTACAGAGTTAGGGAGATGAGTTTGGGGTGACTTGTTAACGCATACATCTTCAGGTGTCCTAAGCGCTATGCTCCTAGGTATGTCCGTAATCAAGTTTTTGCTTTGTCCTTTAGATTAATCTAATAGCTCCTCCTCGGTATGTGATGACTACAACCACCCTGGAGAGAACGGAAGGCCTCTCAGTTCTCAATCAAGCCATGGCTGTTATCAAAGAAAAGATTGAGGAAAAGAGGGGTGTCTTCAATGTTCAAATGGAGGTGAGATCAGTGCTTCATTTTTACTTTTCTATTTTTGTTTTTTATTTTTTTGAGACGGGGTTTCAGTATGCAATTTAGGCTGGCCTTGAGCTCACTTTGTAGCCCAGGCTGGCCTTGAACTCACAGCAATCCTCCTGCCTCAGCCTCCCAAGTACTGAGATTATATGAATGTGCCACCATGCCTGGCTTACTTTCTTTTTAAGGTTATTAAAAAGCTTAAATTATCTAAATGATTTATGTCTAAAAGACCTGGTCACTGCCATTTAAAACCAGATAAGCCAAGTTTGGCGTTGCATGCCTGTAATCTCAGCATTGTGGGAGGCTTATGTAAGAGAACTGTTACAAACTATTCCTTTTCTTTTTTTTTTCTTTTCTTCTTCCTGTTTGTTTGTGACAGGGTCTGGCTGTGTAGTTCAGGCTGGCCTTAAACTCATGGAAATCCTTCCTCTTGCCTCAGCTTCCTAAGTGCTGGGATTATAGGTGTATACCACTATGTCTGTCGGTGGTGAAATATTTCTTTAAGAGTTAAAATTAGCCAGACATGATGGCACACGCCTGTAATCCCAGCACTCTGGGAGGCTGAGGCAGGAGGATCATTGTAAGCTCAAGGCCAGCCTGAACTGCATAGCAAGACCCAGTCTCAAAAAGACAAAAAAAAAAGTGTTAAAATTAAAGCGGGGCTTGGTGGCAAGCACCAGCTCAGTACCCAGGGGGGCTGTGGCCAGAGGATTGCAAATTCAAGCCCAGCCTGGGCAAATTCGTGACTTAGTGAAACACTGTCTCAAAATTTAAGGGGAGGGCAGGGTTATAACCCAGTAAGAAGGCCCTAGGTTTAATCTTCAGTATTGCTCCCCCAATCAGAAAATTTTAAGTTACGAATTTGCTAAGTATAAAATAATTCTTAACCCAGACATGGCGGCACATGCCTGTAATCCCAGCACTCAGGAGGCTGAGGCAGGAAGATCATTGTAAATTGGAGGCCACCCTGGACTACATAGCGAGAACTGGTTTCAAAAAAAGAAAAAAATATTGATTGATAAATTGATAGGGTTCCTAAAAGAGGTTTATGTAGGTAATCAAAAATTATTAGTACTAGAATGTCATACTGTAGAAAGGGCATTCAGGCCTCTGATCACCAATGTCGTACGTGGGTTTTTCCCACCAGGAAAAAGAATAAACAAGTTTATTTTTTTTAGTTTTTTGAGACAGGGTCTTACAGTATAGTCCAGGCTGACCTTGAACTTGGTAATCCTCGTGCCTCAGCCTCACTGGTGCTGCTATTACAGACACCTGCCACCATGACCAGCTAAGAAATTTGTTAGGATTTGAATGCAACATACTTAAAAATTTGATCAGAATTAGAAATAAGAGCTGGGCATGGTGGCACATGCATGTAATCACACTTGAGAGGCTGAGGTAGGAAGATTTTGAGTCCAAGACCAAATTGGGAGGTGAGTGTAATGGTACACACTTGTAATCCCAGCACTCAGGAGGCTGAGGCAGGAGGATTGTTGGTAAGTTCGGGACCAGCCTGGGCTGCAAAGTAAGCTCAAGGCTAGCCTGAACTGCACAGGGAGACTCTGTCTCAAAAAGACAAAAAAAAAAAAAAAAAATACCAAACTGGGCTTCATAGCGAGTTTAGGGCTGGCCTAATCTACATAGTAAGACCGTGTCTCAAATAACAAAATGATCTTGCTCTCATCTCAACAAGGAGAGACCCTAATTTCCGCACATGCATGTATATCTATGCATGTGATTTATTCTCTGGAGAACGTAGTATATTTATTTGTGGTGTTAAAAGTTTTAGCCACAGAGATTATCCCATGTATCTTCAGTTTATTTTAGCTTAAAAACATGACAAAATGTATTATTATTCCATTTTGGTATAAACATCTTTCTTTTATACCAGCTTATACTCATAAATTTCTTCTATTTTTTACCTATTAGAATTTAATAGTAATAAGTCAGCATTCAAAAGTGAAGAAATTTGACAGATTAATTTCTGTAAGAGTTAAAATTAGAGTACGACGTGGTAGTGCGCACCTGTAACCCCATCATCTTGGGAGGCAGAGGCAGGAAGATCACCGGCAGGCCAGTCAGGGATACATAGTAAGTTCAAGACCAGCCTGAACTACATAGCAAGATCCTGTCTCAAAAAGACAAAATCAGAATAATAATAAAAGTTAAACAAGACTGGGAGTGCTGGCTCAGTGTGAAGGGTCTGAGGTTAGCACCCAGGACTGTCGGGGGGAGGGGGAGTAAAATTAAAATACCGGACACTGACAGTATTGAAATTGGATTTGTACAGAGTCCACCAAAAAATGTATACCCACTTTAGCACCTGGCCATCCTAATAAATGTCTGGAAGTGCGTGGCCACCACTGTGAGTACTTCTGGTAGTTGTAGAGGCCAGAGGTAACTTGCATAAATCTCATCGTGTCTGCATAAATTTAGTACTTTAATATGTATGCAAGTTTCTCTTCCTGTGTGTCGGTTTTGGCGCACTGGGCGTTGTTTCGCTGCTTCTCTGACTCCGCCTTGCCTCCGCAGCCCAAGGTGGTCACCGACACAGACGAGACGGAGCTCGCCAGGCAGCTGGAGAGGCTCGAGCGCGAGAACGCCGAGGTGGACGGCGACGACGACGCGGAAGAAATGGAAGCCAAAGCTGAAGATTAACTCCGTGGGAGACAGTCCAGTTTGAGGAACATGAAGCGGTCTTTCCTGGCTGTAAACTCTAGACTTGAAAGTTTTCCAGTATTGAAAACTTCAAAGCTGAATATTTTTTATTCCAAGTATTTAAATGTTCCCGCAGACCGAACCTGCGATGCCCTCCCGAGTGTGGGCCGTTCTCGCACATTCACACACAGCGATTTTTAAGGGAGTGGCCTGACTTCACTAGATGCAGATCTTTTAGCTAAGAACGTCCTAAAACTGGGCTCGTGATTTCCACTTCGTATGTCTTCAGACGGGCACCCTTTGTAGCTAGTGCCTCCATGACGTTTACCAGAGGCACCCAAAGCGAACAGTAACAATCTCAATCTTTCTATATAAAATGTATTCAACCAAACATGAAATAAATTTCTGGGATATTTAACTATAGGCTTTTTCCTTCTTGTCACCAGTTAAAGTATTCTGAGTGCTAAGCCCCTAATTCTGTTACCTTTCATCTAGATGTGGAAATACAAGATTAGGTGGTCAGAGGATCTATACGGCAGACCCTTTCCAAAGCGGAGTTCAGAGAAAGTATTTAAAAAACAAACAGTGAAACTGACCCTTGGGACAGCCTTAAATGCAACTGAAGGATTACACAGTAGTGTGCCTTTTACCTATTTGAGACGGATGACAGCTTGGTTTATGAGACTGTCACACTGGGGCCTTGGTGGTGTTCTAAGCTGCTTGCCTTGAGTTTCTAAGTGGTAAGGGTTTTTTCCTTTGAAAGAAGATGCTGCTGTTTTGATTTAGTTAAGAAACAACATCATCTACCACCTTTTGATTACTTTTTTGTCTTCCCCTTTAAAGTATCTGTGAGGTGCCACCTCTGTATTTGGTTCTCCTTAGAACAGGGATCTGTTTGAACAGTTAGTGATTTTGTTAAATTTCCATCATTTCCAATATCAGATTATTTTAAAAGTATGTATACAAAATTTTACAGGTAACACAACGTTTGAAGTTATAGCTATAGTAGTCAAGTATAGAAAATCATGCTAGGCGTAGTGGCACTTGCTTCTAATTCCAGCTAGTCAGGAGGCTGAGGCAGGAGGATCACAAGTTTGAGGCTAGCTGGACTAACTTAGTGAGAACCTGTCTCAACATAAAACTCTGGGAATGTGGCTCAGTGATGAGTGCATTGGGTTTGCTCCCCAGTACTAGGTGACAAATGGGGAGTATAGAACATGTTGAGTTACTTTGGTGTGCTTGTCTTTATAGTTTTAATCTCTTAAAATACTTGAAATACCAGTTATTTATTATCCCTAGGAATAGCTATTAAAACACATAATTAAATTTAGCCCACCTTGGTCAATGCAGGACCAGACTTCACTCAGTATTAAGGGTACTAGAGCTGGGGTTTTTGCCTACACTCCCAGCCACCTGGGAGGCAGAGGCATAAGGCTAGATTGAGCCCGCGGCAAGGCCAGCCCGGGCAGCAGAGCAAGAAAACGGGACACTGGAAAATGAGTGCAGTGGAGAGATTGTACGTAGTTAAGGACCTTTATAAAGGTTCGATCCTTTAATGTAGCGGCCCGTAACCTTAATCCAGTGGTCTAACTGAAGGTGGCTTATTCCAGCAGGGGGCCTTGTGTACCCCCCAGCGTGCCATAGAGAACCTGGGTGTACTGGAGACTTACATAATTTTCACTTTTGTCTTTGAGGCTTTGAACAGGTTTATAAAATTCATAGCATCAAGATGTTTCCAAAATACAACCGGTGCACCTTTGCTGTATCCAGGGGAATCGAACTTTTTGTCTACCGGAATTTTGAGACTTCAAAAGCCATAACTTGGAAAGTATTGGTGGCCTCCATGGTGATTTTTACCCCGTGCAGGCTTTCGTCAGTGCCACCGTGCTGTGGTTGATGGGCCCAGCCAGAGAAAAGGTCAGCTTTGCTGCCAGCATGAGCGAGAGAATACATGCAAAGCGTGCGTACGTCTTTTGCGTACATCTTGCTGACCTGCAAGCAAGGACAAGACGCGTGGAGACGAGATGCAGACCTCCCTCTGCCTTGAACAGGACCGACAGATGACCAAACAAGTCTTGATTCTCTTACCAAAGCTTTTTCATTTAAAATGTTGACAACTTCACATTTCCCCCAGTGTGCCTTTGTTCAGGTCAAGTGACTCTCAGTCATACAACAAAATCACTGATAGTTTGGTTCGTGCATAAATTAAAAGTAATGTTAAAAATATGAACATTTAAACCACTTACTGGCTTTATAATGAGCCAGTACCCACGTGTTGCAGCAATAATAGTAACAGAGACAGCTAACCACTGCGTCACGCTGAGTGGAATAATCACCTATTCTGTCCAACAGTTCATGACCTAGCAACTTTGACACCAAGAACAATTCAGTGGGTTAGGGATTTTTAAGTTCTAGCCCCTTGCCAACTTCACTGATTTGCCTCAAGCTGACAGTGGTCTACTTTCCAACACCTGGAAATCCTGACATCAATACGAAGAGACACAGTTGTGCCAGGTTGGAGGCAGGAAGCCATGAAACCGAATTAGTTTAATTCAGATAAGCACCTGTCAGTATTCAAAAGGCAATAAAAGTAAGTACAGGGACATTAAGGCTTGTGAAATGCCAAAAGGAAGATGGTGCCTGAACAGGCAATCTAAAACGAAAGGAACAGGGAAAGACATCTTAAGTCCTGGTAGTTAGGTCAAGTAATCCAGGTAAGATCGAGAGGAGGAAATTGAGCTGGGCACAGTGGCACACACCTGCAATCAGCACTTGGGAGGCGGGAGGGTCACAAGTTCCAAGCCAGCCTGGGCTACTCAGCCGAAAGTTGCAAAAAAAGAACAGAGAGGAATCTATTAGAGAACACATTTTGCTTAAGCACTTTGGAAGTTCCCATTCCCCGTACCTGTAAGTTACGTATTTTATTGAAGCCCAGTAGTTTGTACTTGGCAAGAATCCTGGCAGTATCTTGTGCCAGATCACTGTATGAACTTGAAAGTAATAAAAACTGTTCTTTCAAAAACACTGGATGATACAGACTTTTCACTACTCCAACCTCCCAGCTAGGGAAGTTTCTTGCTGTCTTTCTCCATTAACGTTCGTTTTAAAACCAAAACTTTGTGTCGTGATTTAACTTCTTTATGTCTTGCTGTCCTTCAGAGAGCCTCCTGCTCTTTGTCCTTTTTCTAAATGCCTATTTTTCATAGAAAAACTAATTTTTTTTTTTGTTTGTTTTTGATGTGGTTAATTTCTACAAGTGAATCCATGACTTCTTTCCAGGCAAGCAATGTCCTCTGAATGTTCAACTGAAGCTCTGCCTGCATCCCCACTCCACAGTGTCTTAGTGACACAGACCATGTGAAATATTTCCATAGTCACCTTGAATAATACATGGACTGTACAGGTAGGAAGCCTCTGAAAACAATAAAAACCAAACAAATGTCAGGCTTTATTAATTCCAAAGGAGGAGACAGGAGTTACTGACATTTCAGACAATTCACTGAAATAGCGTGGCCACTTAGTGTTCCAATCGAAGGCTTTGGCTCTGGCGCCCAAGGACATGGCTGGCCGTCCCGACGGGCGAAAGTCAAGACGCTGGCACCAGTGCCGTCCTAGCACCACCGCTGCGTGTCACCCGAGGACCTGTCCAGCAGTCTTACCCGAAGCAGTGCAAGATGTACATTCAAAGTCTCTTTCTTTCCTGGGAATTCGGGCAGTCTACCACTTGGCACACCCCTAGCCCAAGTCTCCACACACCCATTCTCCAGGAAATCCTCTGTGCCAGCCCGCAGCGGGGAGGGGTCCTGGTCCTTGTCATGTGAGCTTTTTGATAGCTTCAATCCACTCTGTCCTTTCAGCCTTGCTGCTGGCCTGGATGTAATAGTGTGTGTCATCCTTCGTGATCACTTTGAAGAGATTTCCTTGGACATTGCCTTTAACCCCTAGGCAGAAAAAAGGAAAATCAGTGAGTGAATGTCCACATCTGCTTTCAGCTTGAAGCAGCTGCACGTCAACTGAGACATGGGCAAAAACTCGTCCAGTGCAGTATCTCTTAGGTGTGTGTGTGTGTGTGTGGGAATCCTATCAGGTGCGCGCTTCCTTCGCTCCCTCTCCTGCTCCCCGCTGCACCTGCGCTGCTCACCCGGACACCCCGCAGCCCTTTCGCGTGTTCCTGTGCTAGGCCGAGACCTGGCCTAGCACATCAGAGTCCAGTGTGTTTACATGAAAAGCGGGTACAGGATTTAGTCTTTGGCTTTGGGCTTCATTTCCCACATCCTCAAGATAGAATATTATCCCCCCACCATGGCTTGCTATCATGAAATGAGTGTAACAACAGCTAAGACCCTGTTACAACCTAAGCATTTATAAGCCTCAGCTGCCGTTAGGCGGAAGCTTACAGGCCATCAGCAGAGTGCATATTCAAATAGGTTATTTATTTGAATCCTTCTATTAAGAACATCCCAAATTCCCTTTCCTCTATTTCTGAAATTGGCTCCAAAACTCACACCACAGCTGGGTATGGTGGTGCATACCTATAATCCCAGCATTCTGTGAGGCTGAGGCAAAAGATCACAGATTTGAGCCCAGCTGAGCAACTCAGGGAGACCCTCTTTCACAAAGGGCTGGGGAGCCCGGCATGGCGGCACAGGTAGAGAGGCTGAGGCAGGAGTATCACCGTGAGTTCAAGACCAGCTTAGAGCACATAGCGAGTTCAAGGCCAGTCTGAGCTACATAGCAAGACGCTGTCTCAAAACCGAAAGGAAGAAAAAATGCAGATGTAACTCAACGCGACGGCACAGAGCAGACAAACCGAAAACCACGCATTCATTGCCTCACTGAGGGGCTGGGGATTTAGCTCAGTGGCAAAGCGCCTGCCTGGCAAGTGCAAGGTTGTGAGTTCGGTTCCCGGTACTGGAGAAAAGCCAAAAAAAAAACAAAACAAAACAAAAACATTGCCTCACTGAGTAAAGCCCCTGCCAGCCCCACGGCGCGCGCTCTCCTCGGGAGGCACAGAAGGGAGGCCTGCAGTCCGTGGGGCCAGGGTTGAACTTGTACCTTACCTGTGGGAACACCATTATCCTCCAGAGCAGATACGAGTGAGCCACGAAGAGAAAATCCACCCACTGGCCTATTCTCTTCCTGCAGAGAAAAGATGGGAATTTTGTGAATGCGCAAAGGCAGGTCACACCGTCCCCATCACAACCCTGGCTGGGCTTTAGCTCTGTGGCAGAGCAGCTGCCTAGATGTGGGAGCCCCCAAGTTCAATCCCCAGCACTATAAAAGTAAAATCATTCACAGTAACAGAAGATGAGGCTGTACCTGCAGTCACACGGGCACACTGCCGGCGCCCGTAGGGAAGTTTGGGCCCCTTCCTTTCACGGCCCACAGCGACAGGGCCCCCAGCACTGCTGAGGCCGCGCCTGGTGGGGCCGCGCATCAAGCTGCACGGTACTCTTGGACGCCTCTCAAACAGGGCCTCTGACCTGAAACTCTAAGAGGCGCACACACGGCTTCCCTAAGCCTTGTGTGACTAGGACCAAAAAGCACATGCATTTATAGTTATTTCTGCAAAACTGTGAAACACGGCTACACTGGACACCATCATACGAGGTCCTGGTTATGTTCTTCCCATGAAACTTGGAGGGAAACAACTGTGACCTGTGGCATCTCAGGATGATTCAGGAAAGTTTTATGTACCAGGCCTCCCTTCAATTAAGCAATAACCAATTTCATACGCAGGGGTGGACCCAGCTGCACGTATGACACCCTCGCCCAAAAGCCACTGAATGGCAACACCAAGTGTGGTGGCGCACCCCTGTAATCCGGGGAGGAGGACTGCGGCGAGTTCGAGGCCAGCCTGGGCTACACCGTGAGTTCAATAGCAGCCTGAACGATATAGTGAGATCCTGTCTCAAAAAACCAAAACAAAACCAGCCAAAAAATAACAACGCCAGCGATGTTCACTATTCGATGGCGAGGGAGGAAAGCGTCAGAGGAAGAGGAAAGCCGCCGGGGGTGGGGCTGAGATCCATCTCGGGGAGGGCCGAGTTGGCCTTGGGGTGGACTTCCAGCCCGCCAAGGAGAAAGGCGAGGGAGCCGGGGAGCGGATCAGCCACAAAAACGCCTTTCCGGGTGGGCTCGGGCTGAGGCCGTGGCCTCCTCAAGGACAGAGCGGAGGCCGGCAGGACCGAGAGACACACGCGAAACCAAGGTGCCTACTCGATCCACTGTTTTCCGTCGCTTCACCAAGGAACTGAGGCGGCCACGAACGTGTGACCTGAACCCACAGCCGGGCACCGTGCCCCTGTGGCCAGAGGGCGCTTCTGGAGGCCCCGGGAGGGCGGCCCTTCCCCGGCCCCGGCGCCTCGGGCTCCCGACGGAAGCGCCGCGACCGACCTGCTTGCTTCTCAGCGCCTGGCCAGCCCATGAAAGGCGAGGCGGAGGAGCTGCCCGGGCTCCGCGCCTCGGACAGGGGACCCGCAGCTCCGGGGCCGCCACGGGCCGGCAGTCAGCGCG
>NW_004955466.1:2830400-2832507 GCF_000276665.1 Chinchilla lanigera | reverse complement strand
CGGAGCGGGCGCCGTCGGCGGCACTCACCTTGGCCGGGTCGTAGTAGTGCAGGAAGGCCGGCTCCTTCCGCAGCACGAAGCGGCGCACCTTCCAGTTCTTCCTCTTGTGCCCCTGGGAAGAGCGCGTCGAGGCTCACGGCGGCCCCTGCACCCCGCGCCGCCCCACCGCCGGCTGCTCCGCCCACGCCGAAGGAAGGAGTGCGGGGCGCACCCACGCAGGCGCGGGCCCGCGAAGCCGGGCCAGCTTTCCTCTCACTATCCTGCTGGCCCGTGTGTAGGGCACGATGTTACGCCCCTTGCGTGCAGCTGGCACCCAGTCCTAACACACACCCCAACTCCCCTTTCATCGCTTTTCTCCCCGCTCCATCTCGCCACCCCTTCCCATGAGAAACACCTCCCTACCTCCTAGCATCTTATTTATAATGTAGGTTTCTCATATAAGAGAAACCATGTGCTATTTAAAAGCTTGTGTCTGGTTTATTTCACTTAACATTATGGTCTCAAGGTGCATCTATTTTCCTACGAATGACACAAGTTTTCTTTATGGCAACGAGAGTTTTCTTAAGGGTCAACTTAGTTCAAAAACAAAGAGCTGCGTGTCTATCTGTGCAATTTCCATGTGTGCACATATGCAGGAAACCACTATCGCATCCTGCATCAGAAAAAGAAAAGATTGCTCGATGTGGCAGTGTAAGCCTGTAATCCCAGCACTCAGGAGGCTGAGGCAGGAGGATCACCTTGAGTCCAAGGCCAGCCTGAGCTACATAGTGAGTTCAAAGGCAGCCTAGACTGCATAGTGAGATCCTGTCTCAAAAAAAAAAAAAAAAAAAAAAAAAGATTGGCAGGCATGGTGGCGCCTGTAATCCCAGCACTGGGAAGGTGAGGCAGGAGGAGTGCTGTGAGTTCAAGACCACCCTGAAGTAACTTATCTCAAACCAAAAAGAACAAAGAGAAAGAAATGATCAATTACAGCATATAAAATAATCTAGCTGTGTATGACATTAATCTCTGAGAGACAAAGAGAGACTTTCTTTGGCCTGGCACACTAGATCACAAACCAGACTCAGCACCCTCAGAGTCTCTCTCCTGCCCCCTGCATGCTCCTCCAGAGACTTCATGACCCCCGCACTCAGGACTCCTGCCAGAAGCCGGGTGTGGTGGTGCACACCCGTAACCCCAGAGCTCTGGGAGACCGAGGCAGGAGGATTCTAAGTTTGAACACAGCCTGGGCAACTCCGCAACGTAGTGAGACTCCGTCTCAAAACATAAAATTAAAAAAGGGCGGGGTGGCTCAGTGCGAAGGCTCTAGGTTCAATCCTTAATAGCACCACCACCACCAAAAAAAAAAAGGAATCCACTCAGCAGACAGAAAAACACACAACTACTACTCAAGAGGCGGCAGGTGCCGATGTGCAAAAACAGCAATTATGTGGTCGCTGCTTTTGAACGCCGGCAGTCGCCCGGGCTCTCAGCACTCCCCGCCCCGCAGCGCTGCCCACCTGCTTGCACAGATAGCCCTGCTTCACCACCGCGCCGCTCAGCTCCAGGGAGCTCAGGCTCGGCTCCTCCGTGGGCGCCGCCTTCCTCCTGTAGCTCTCAGCCTGCGGAAGGGGCGAGCACTCGCTACGGGAGGCCCAGCCGGGCCGCCGGGGCCACGGCGCGGGCCACTCCGTGCGCGCAAGCCCCGCGTCCCCCGGGGCGAAGCCGTCCCCCGACCCGGGGCTCCCCCGCGGCTGCGCAGCCCCGCACCCCCTCTGCCGCAGAGCGGCTCCCTCTCTTACGAAGGTGTACAGGGCCGTGTTGTCGTCCAGGAAGTGCTCGGCCAGGTCCCCGGAGCGCGCGGCGCCCGTGCTGCGGGCCCCCACGGGCCTGAGGAAGTTCTCCTCCAGCAGCATGGAGCCCAGCGTCACCGCCTCCAGGCGGTTGGCGGCGAAGGCGCTGGAGATGAGCCAGTCCACCAGCGAGGAGCCTGCGGGGGGCAAGCGCAGCACGTCGGCCTCGGCGCGGGCCCGCTAGGGTGCCGGGTCACAACCTCAGCGCCGCCACCTCCCGGCGGCCACGCCCACGGGTGGCCACGCCCACGGGTGGCCACGCCCACGGGTGGCCA
>NW_004955466.1:2823893-2830175 GCF_000276665.1 Chinchilla lanigera | reverse complement strand
CGGCCACGCCCACGGGCCGCCGAGCCGCACCGCGAGGGCGTCTCAGGCACCGGGCTCTCGGGCTCGGCGATGGGAGGCTCACCCAGGAAGGTCTTTTTGTAGGTGCTTCCGTGCTCCATGTTGGGGCTCGGCCGGATCCCGCTGCTGCTGTCGTGCATCTTGTCCACGATGCGACTGCCGGGAGAAAGGCACAGAGGGACGCTTGTCACGCGGACAGCCGCAGGGGGGGTCCCCGAAGGGAATACAGCAGCACGCACGGCTGTGACCCGGCCCCTGCAGAGCGGGGCGCTCAGGGAAGCACCGGCTTCTGGAGGCGGCATCTGCACCGCTTCCTCTCGCCTCCAGCTGGTCCAGGACTTCCACCTGGGCTTCCTTCCACCAGGGCCCTGCTGCGCAGCCAGCGTGTGCAGTCACCCCCGTGGGTCTCTGCCATGTCCCCCTCAGCACCAACTCCGACAGCGACCGCTGGGCGCTGCCCCTCCCTGAACCCACCACTGCCCACCTGGAGCCGCCCTCCTCCGTGCCCTCCCACGGCTCAGCAGCTCCCTGGACCCACAGAGGCGGCCCCTGCTGAGGCGTTTCTCCGAGCCGGAAACAGACTCATACCGCACCTTTGTCAGTTTAGTTTGGGTTTTTGTTTTTTCAAGACAGGGTCTTGCTATGCAGTTCAGGCTGGCCTCGAACTTGTGATCCTCCTGCATCAGCCTCCTGAGTGCTGGGATTACGGGTATGCACCAAGAGGCCCAGCCAGTGTCTTGGGCGAATAAATGAGGACCCCCAAGGGGCAGGCAATAGCTGCCACAACTTGTCATTCCTGTGACCTGGGCGGGGGTGTCCCAAGGCGCTGTGACACAGCCCTGAAGAACGTGCCTGCAGCACAAGGGCAGCATGTCTCTTCCACCTCAGTCACGAGGCCAGCAGAAGTTACAGAGGCCCAGGAGGTCACAGAGCGCAGGGGGAGACAGGGCCCTTCACAGGCAGCGAAAAACACGTGCCTTAAAGCACAATGCGGACATCCAGGCCTATAGCGGCCTGCACCTGGACAGGAGCAGCTGCGGCAAAGCCAGGCAGGGCGAGGGCAGGGGCGGCACTCACTGCAGGCTGATGTGCGGGGGCAGCTTGAAGGAGTTTTTCAGGATGTGGAGCTGCTGGACCTTCCCTGGCTGCCCAGCGTGAATAGCTCCGGTTATCTCAAAGGCCCAGGCGTCCCTCTCCTCCCGAGAACAGGCCTCCAGGAAGTACTCTGTGGAAGTCCGGGTCTTCAGCTTAATGAGGAGCTGTGGAAGAGACGGCTGATCAGGCCAGCGCTGAGGCAGAGCAGCAAGAGAATGCGGGCAGCCAGCAGACGGACAGGGCTCCCGGGCATGGTGGTGCACACGGGGACACAGCACATAGGAGGCTGAGGCAGGAGGACTGCCATGACTTTGAGGCCACCCTGGATACACCCTGGGCTGTTCAAGGGCAGCCCAAAGCACAGGGTGAGACCCTGTGTCATAAATGAAGGAGCGAACGAATGAATGGAATGACAGGGCCATCATGCGGGCCAGTAACTGCCGAATGTCCTCAGCCGTCCCCTACACTCCAAGCCGTGGTCTTCACAGATTCACCTGGAACCGGTGTGGTGGTGCACACTGTACTCCCAGCACGCTGGGAGGCTGAGGAGGGAGGATTCCAAGTTCAAGAACCAGACTGGCAACTGATCAACTCAGTGAGACCAGGTCTCAAAATAATAAAAAGGGGTAGGGGGATGGGAGGCCAGCTCAGAGTAACAGTGCTGGGTTCATACCCCCTACCGCCAAAATAATAACCTTTTTTTTTTTTTTAAAGTTCGCTTGGACACCTCGAGGGTCAGGAGCTCACGACCTCCAACAGCAGCCCACCCCTCCTGGACAGCCAGCTGGCATAAGGCTGCTGCCCAGAATCACAGCCTGGGCCGGCCCCGTGCTGAGGTGGGGCATGCTCAGACTCCGGTCAGGCAGCTCTGCCACACAGCTGCAGGTGCCAGGGCAGGGCTGGGACCTCACCAAGCCTCAGTTTCCCCGTCTGTAATGACAGGATATTAGGGCCTATCTCAGCAGAACTGCTAGCGATGCTCGACTTGCTCCTCCACCCTCCAGCTTACGCGCCCCGCGTGCTTCACACGCTCCTCATGTGACGCGGATGAACTCCTCCTCAGCATTGTGTATTGTCGTCTCCACTGACTGAGAGCACGGGACACTGGCATTTAGTTGTCCAAACAATACTAGCACAAACCTTTCTTTCCAATGAAGTAAATTAGTAGCATAACTATCTTAACTATCTTGTGTGCATATACATTTATATATTTATATATTTTTTGCTTTTCCCTTCCTTCTTTTCTCCTTTCCCTCAACCCAGTTTCTCTTTCCTTTTGAACAGTTTCCTCCCATTTCGCAACATCTATCGTTCATTTCGGATCTTACTTACTCTTTCAGCTTCTCACACTAGGGAGACAATACAATGCTTGCACATGTGCATCTGGTTTCACTTACGAGTATGGTCCCTAGTTGCACGCACTTATCTATAAAAGTCTCCAGTTTATCCTTCTTTATGGCTGAGGAATACTCCATTGTATAAAAAAGACTACATCTTCTTTATCCATTCCTTGGTAGATGGGCATTTTGATTGTTTCCAAGACTTAGCTATTATAAGCCGTGCTGCTATAAATATGGGTGCACATGTATCACTGTGGTACATGTTTTAATTCTTCTGGGAAGATACCCAGAAGAGGAGTAGCTAGCTGGGTCAAATGGGACCTCCAATCCTACTTTTGTGAGGAATTTCCACACTGATCTCCACAGTGGCTGCACCAGTCTACACTCCCACCAACAGTGGAGAAGGGTTCCTTTTTCCCCACAGCCTAGCCAGCATTTGTTACGGGTTGATTTCTTGATAATAGTCATTCTTGATAATAGTCATATCAAGAAATAGTCATTTCTTGATAATAGTCATTCCACTGAGATGAAATCTCAGTGTTTTTTTTGGTTTTTGTTTTTATGGGGTTTTTTGCTTTGTTTTTTTGTCTTTTTGAGACAGGGTCTCACTATGCGGTTCAGGCTGGCCTTTAACTCACTTTGTTGCCCAGGCTGGTCTAGAACATGCAACGATCCTCCTGCCTCAGCCTCCAAAATGCTGGGATTACAAGCGTGCACCACCATGCCTAGCTTTCAGTGTTGTTTTAATTCATCTCTCAAATGACCAGTGATGTTGCACATTTTTTCATATATTTATTTGCTGTTTGTATTTCTTCATCAGAGAAGTGTATATTCATCTCAGATGCTCATATTTGGATTAGGTCTTTAAATTTGAGAGGTCTGACATTTGTGAGTTCTTTATATGTTCTCGGTAGTAATTCTTTGAGGAACAGCTGGAAACACTTTTTCCCACCTTGTGAGTTGTCTCTCTTGATTGTTTTTGCTTTGCAAAGACTTTTTAACAAGATGAGATCCCAGTTGTTGATGCTTTGTGATAGTTCCTGTGTGATCAGGGTTTTATTCATAAAGTCTTTACCTACACCAATGTCTTCAAGAGTTTTACCTAGTCTATCTTCTAACAGATTTAATGTTTTTGTTTTAATATTTAGATCTCTGATCCATTTCCAATTTAGTTTAGTGCATGGTGAAAGGCATGGGGCCAATTTTAATCTTCAGCATGTACAAAGCCAGTTTTTGCAGAACCATTTATTTCTTTATTTATTTATTTTTGGGTTTTTTTTTTCCAGTACCAGGAATCGAACTCACAACCTTGCGCTTGCCAGGCAGGCACTGTGCCACTGAGCTAAATCCCCAGCCCCCTCTAGCACCATTTATTAAAGAGGCTATCTTTCTTCCAGTGAATGTGTTTGGAACCTTTGTCAAAGATAAGGTGGCTGAGTATGTCTGGAGTTGTTTCTGCATCTTCTAATCTGTTCCACTGATCTTTGGGTCTGTTATTTTGGCAGTACCATGCTTTTTTAATCACTGTAACTTTATAGTATAATTTCAATTCAGGGATTGTGATGCCCCCTGTCTTGTTTTTGTTGCCCAGAATGGCCTTAGCTATTCCAGGTCTCTTCTGGCTCCAAATGAATTTTAGGATTCTTTTCTCTAATTCTGTGAGATATGCTGTTGGAATTTTGATGGGAATTGCATTAAATCTGTATAACAGTTTTGGGAGTATGGCCATTTTCACTACAATGGTTCTTCCTAAGAGCAAGGTATATCTTTTCATTGTCTAATAGCTACTTCAGTCTCTTTTTTAGACTACTGTAGTTTTCAGTGTGGAGGTCTTTCACACCCTCCATTACATTGATTCTTAGGTATTTTCATTTTTTTGGATGCTATACTGAAAGGTGTTGTTTCTCTAATTTATCTCAGTGAGTTTGTTATTCATGTATAGGAATGCTATTGATTTTTGACTGCAGCTACATTACTGAATTTACTTATTAAATCTAGCAGTTTTTTAATGAATTTTTTGGGGTCTTCTATGTAGAATACCATGTCATCTGCAAATAATAATTTAACATCTTCCTTTCCTATCGTTATTTCTTTTATTTCTTTCTCTTGTCTAATTGCTCTGGTCACTGTTTCCAGAACTGTGTTGAAGAAGAGTGAAGACAGTGAACATCCTTGTCTTGTTCTTAATTTTACAGAGAAAGCTTTCAATTTTTGTCCACTTAGCATGATGTTGGCTGTTGGTTTGTCATAGAAAGCTTTTATCAGATTGAGACAAAAACCATCTATTTCAATTTTCTGTACGGTCTTTATCATGAGTGGGTGCTGGACTTTGTCAAAAGCTTTTTCTGCACCTACTGAAATGATCATAGGATTTCTGTTCTTGACTCTATTAATGTGGTATATTGTATTTATGGATTCATGTATGTTGAACCATCCCTGCATGTGTGGGATGAATCTTACTTGTTCATGGTATACAATGTTCTTGATGATTTGCTGCTTTCTGTTTGCCAGTATCTCATTGAGGATTTTTGCATCTATGTTCATTAGGGAGATTGGCCTGTAGTTCTCTTTTTTAGGTGGATCCTTCTCTGGTTTTGGAATCAGGGTAATGTTTGCTCCAGGAATAGATTTGGGAGTATTGTTTCCCTTTCAATTTCATTAAAGAGTTTGAGAAGTAGCAGCATTAGGTCTTCCCTCAATTTCTTATAAAGTTCACCAGTGAATCCATCAGGGCCTAGGCTTTCCTTTTTTGGTAGGTTTTTTTGGGGCGGGTACCAGGAATCAAACTCAGGACCTCACACTTGCCAAGCAGGCACTGTGCCACTGAGCTGTATCTCAGACCTAACATGGGTGATTATAACTGATATGTATTGACTTATCCTTGTCATGTTATTTTCCTGTTGTTGGATCCCCCTTTTTTTCTCCCTCCTTGTGTTTTTTTTGCCTTGCCTTGTGGATTCCTTCTGTTCATGGAGTTACAGTCCTTGTTATCTCTTTCTTGAATGTCCTTCAAAACATTGTGGAATGCTGGTTTGGTGATCATAAATTTCCTCAGATGTTCTTTATCATGGAAGTATCTTATTTCTCCATCAGCTTTGAAAGATAGTTTTGCAGGGTACATCAGTCTGGTTTGAAAGCTGTTTTCCTTTAGAAAACTTGAAATACTTCACTCCAAGCTCTCCTTGACTTGAGGGTTTATTCTGAGAAGCTCGCTGTGATTCTGATGGGCTTTCCTTTATAGGTGATTTGTTTATTTTCCCTAACAGCTTTTAAGATCCTATTCTTGTGTTGAATTTTTGGAATCTTAACTACGATATGCTTGGCTGTAGATTTTTTTTGATTGTGGCTAATCAGACTTCTATATGCCTCACTTTCTGTATATCAAATTCTTTTTCCCTGCCAGGGAAGTATACTGCCATGATGTCTGTGAATAGTTTTTTTATATTATTTGTGCCATGTCTTAATTTCTTCACTGACTCTAATCAATCTTAAGCTATTCTTCTTTATATCATCTAGCAACTGCTAGATTGATTTCTTATTGTCTCTTGCTATTCTTAAGAAATCTTTTCATGATCACTAACTGCAAGCCTGTCTTCTATATCTGAGATCTTGTCCTCACATTGGCTTAATGTGTTGCAAATACTTCCAGTGGAATTTTTGTTCTCCTGGATATCTCCTTGAGTCTGTCTTATGGATTCCACTTCTTCCTATGCTGAGCATTCGTGGCTTTTATCATTTTCTTAAGCTCCTCTATTTTTTTTTTTTTTGTCTGTATGTGCTCTAGAGACACTAAGCATGGTTTTCATTGTGGATACCATCTCTGCAGTTA
>NW_004955466.1:2808667-2822783 GCF_000276665.1 Chinchilla lanigera | reverse complement strand
AGAGAGAGAGGAAAAACCAAAAGAAAAAAATCCACTTTAGGTTTGTCTCTGCTATCACTGGTAGACAGCGTGTGGAGACAGAGTCCTGACTCGTGTTGATTTATCCCTGCAGCAGCTTTCTGGCAGTGTTTCCCAAAGTACTCACTCCCAATTTGTTCTGCTTGAAAGCTCAACCACTCTCCTTCATCTAAACAGCAAACTGAAGAACAGGACAGGGCTGGCACTCTGCCCCAAGGAATAGTGGGAAGAGGTTCCCGCAGGTTAAATTCAGGCTTCAGCACCGTGGGGAGCAGGGTTCAGGCAGCTCCTGGCCCTGCGCCGTCGGGTGTCATTCACCAGTGAAATGGAAAGTCATGGCAGAGGCTGGGGAACTCCAAGTGAAGTCCTGGCACAGACTTTGGATCACTTCCCTGCTGTACACCGTGTAAGTACACATGCACACGCACACTTTTTAACTTGTTCACTGGGAACCTAATGGCTCTTCTCCCTCCTTCGAGCCCAAGTTCTTAGGACCGGGGCTGGGCCCAGTCCTTGCTGAGCACATGTGAGGCCCTGGGCCTGATCGCCAGTGCCCCCAACTAACTAACATAAATCCTGGGCCGATGAAAATCTGAGAATTTTAGAGACTTAACACAACTCCAGCCAATTTTGCCTGTTTCCCTTTCTGCTTTCAAACTTAGACCAGTTTCCCATCCCTAGCCCATCAGCTTACCACTGTTTCCTAGAGATTACTCAGGGACAACAGGTCAGCGATTCATCTGTGAGTGTGGGGATTTCATTTACCAAGACCCGGAGTCTTAAATTCACTTAAGAAACACATTTTCCTTAGTAAGAGGACGCTTACTAAGCACATACTACATGCCCAGACATTGTGCTTGTCTTCCAGTGCGAAAAGCAAGAGGATGCAGAGCCGAGTCTTTTCCAGGGTCAGCGTCCTCTAGAGGGCCTACCTCCTTCCCAACACAAAGCCAGTGCCGCCGGGCTTCTCACGTTTAGTCTGCAGCACCTCCAGGTGTGCGAGAGACATACCAACACTACGTGGCAGGCACAATGGCGCACGCCTTAATCCCAACTGTCAGGAGGCTGAGGCAGGAGGACGGCCACAAGTTTGAGGCAGCCTGTGCTACATAGTGAGATCCAAGCCAACCGGAACTACATAGCAAGACCCTGTCTCAAAAAAACAAAAAACAAACAAAAAAACCCTGACATCTGGGCAGCCTCCTAAGATGGGACGACATTTTTTTAAACATATAGAACTGTTGCAGGCTTTCTTCCCTTTCCACTCTGATACACACACGAGCTTGCTATGCGGGAATACATAAGCGAGTCAACTATAAGTCCTGCAACATGACAACTCTGCCTCATTCCATATCTAAAGCTGATATGAAAAAATGATGGCCATTTAAGACTAGAACTCCTTCCCAATTTCAACTAAATTATTTCTCTAATTCTTTGTGTGTCTGTCTCAGATGAGATCTCTCTGAGCTACAACCACCCTATCCCCAGTCCTTATTTATTTACAGACTGACTCTTGCTAAGTTGACCAGGCTGGGCTCAAACTTGCAATCCTCCTGCCTCAGTCTCCCAGAGTGCTGGGACTCGAGGCATGCCTTCTCTTATTCTTTTTTTTTTTTTGGAACCAGGAATCAAACTCATGACCTCAGGCTTGCCAGGCAAGCACTTATGCCACTGAGCTACATCCCCGGCACTCTTCTCTTATTCTTAGGTCCTCAAATACACCATTAATCTCCAGAAAAAGTCTTGGTTGTGAGAAAAACATTAACTTGTAGATTGCAACACTTAGTCTTTTTCCTGTTGTTTTGGTTTTTCGAGATGGGATCTCGCTATGTAGTTGGCCCCAACCTTGCTGTGATCCTCCTGCCTCAGCCTCCTGAGTGCTGGAATTACAGGCATGCGCCACCACATCTAACACTTACATATTCTTTTGGGGACAGGAGAGAATTCTGTTTCTTCACTCTCAAGCTCAGTGAAGGCAGTGACCTCATCCTTGTGGATCTTCCTACAACACCCAGAGTTGAACATCCAGGACACAGAGCTCCCAGCTAACAACAGGCCAAGTGCCGAGGGCTCCCTCCTCCTCCTGTCTCCTGGGTGCCATCCTCCTTTCCCCTCGCCACCCAAGCCAGAAAGCGCTGTCAGCCTGCAAGGACAAGTGATACCCTCACCCCGCCTTAATGTCAGGTCAACCCCAAGCCCTGGGATGTTTCACTCGTTCTCAACTTCACCCCTCACTGTTTTGACCTTTTCCTTCCCCCTCTCCCTCCTCCGTCCCTCTCTCCAATACTTTCTTTTTCGTTTGCACATTTGCAATAAATTTCCTTTATACTGCTTGTGTAGGGTGGATACATGTACATAATATAAAATAGTTTCCTCGTCTAGCTTAGCAGTAAGCAGCCAGCTAGGGGAAGGGCGCCGGACACAGAGTTGGGTGATCAGCCATCCTGTAAGAATTAAAATAAGGACAGTGAACTAGGACTCAAGACCATGACTGAACTTCTGCAGGCAACAAGGAGTGCAAGCCCTGTAATCCCCGTGTTCAGGAGGCTGATTGCAAGTTCGAGACCAGCCTGGGCTACAAAGTGAGCTCAAGGCCAGCCTGAACTGCATAGCGAGACCCTGTCTCAAAAAGACAAAAAAAAACAGTGAGTGCAGCTCCCTCCTCACCGAAGGGAGTGGTGGCCCCTCCCTATTAAATTCCTGAGTTTCCAGGAACTTGAAATGCAAAGTAAGCAGCTTTTCTTTAAAATCTCTTTCCTTCAATCCCTACATACTGAGGAAACTGGGTTAGAGAGCCTGCGCTGATTGGCTATTTTAAATTCACAGGGCCAGCTGTGATAGGCAGACACCAAACAACTGAGCAATTCTCCCAAGGTCCCCTTATCCGTAAAAAAACCGTCTGCACCAAGGGGCCAGGTGGAAACTCCACTTTTCAGATTCCCTTTCTGCAGAAACCAGGGGCATTCTTCTTGTTCCTTATTTCCAGTAAAATCTCTACTAACTTCCTCTTTTCGATTCATGACTTCATTCCTCTATGTGGAGAGACCACAAGCTTGGTTTGTACAGAACTAACTACCTCCCTAGCGCTTCTTAACTCCCTTTTCTGCCCCTTTCCTTCCCTCCATCTCTTGATCCTCTTTCCATCTGAGAAATGGCTATCTCCCTACTTCCTATTATCTATCTTTAATTTGCTCTTTCTTTATAATTTGGGTTTCTCATATAAAAGAAACCATGTGATATTTCAGCTTGTGTGTCTGACTTATTTTGTCTAACATAATGGTCTCAAGGTGCATCCATTTTCCTACAAATGACTCAAGTTTGGGGCTCGGGATTTAGCTCAGCGGCACAGCGCCTGCCTGCCAAGCACAAGGTCGTGAGTTCAATTCCTGGTACTGGAAAAAAAACAAAACAAACAAACAAACAAAACCCAAATGACTCAAGTTTATCCTTCTTTATAGCAGAGTAGCACTCCATTGTATATAAACACATTTGCTTTGTCCATTTATCTGTTGATGGACATATAGGCCACTTCCAAAACTTAGCTATATTATTTATGTGTCAGTACCATGCTGTTTTTATCACAGTAGCTTTGTAATATAACTTTGACTCCAGGACTGTGAAGCCTTTCACTTTGGTCTTTTTACCCAGGATTGCTTTTGCCCTTTTGAGGTCTCTTCTAGTTCCATATGAATTTTTGGGGTGTTTTCTTCTTGTTTTTTTTTTGTCTTTTCTGACACAGTGTCTTACTATCTCACTATGTATTCCAGGCTGGCTTTGAACTCGATATTCAGCCCAGACTGACCTCAAATTCACAACAATCCTCCAGCCTCAGCCTCCCAAGTGAGAAGGGGTTACAGGTATGTACCACCATGCCCTGCCCTATCTTTCCATTTTCTGACATCCTCTTCAATCTCTATTCAGAGTACTATCGTTTTCCTTACAGAGGTCTCTCACTTCCTTGGCTACATTAATGCTAGGGTTTTTTTTGCAGCTATTGTGAATGTACTGTTTTTCTAATTTCTTCCTTGGGGAGGCTCATTGCTGGTGTACAGGAACCCTATTATTTTTTTCTAAAACACGCACCACTCAGGAAACGAAAGCATCACACTGAGCCCCAAGGTAGTGGTAACTGCTCACGCTGGTGCAGTCCCGCATCACCCTAGCTTCCATGCTGCAACAGATCATTACCTTCCCTTTCCTAGCCACAACCATGCAAGGCACTCAGGCGTCACTGTTACACCACCTTGCAGACCGACAAAGAAGGCTCAGGGGGTTCAACCACTTGCCCAAGGTCACACCTCTGGCACATGACGGAGCCAGAATTTAAATCCGTGAGACTTTCAGTTACAGATGTGAGTTCTCCCCACACTCACACCCCCTTCTCCAGGGAGGCCCCACGCGGGATGCGTCCAGGCAGGGAGCTGGGCAGCAAGGGCCTTCACATACCGGTCGGTTCTCATACTCCAGGCAGGGGCAGGTGATGGTGCAGCCATCCAGGAGGATCCGGCCTTTGGGTGGGGTCACTTTCCGACCCCCCTCAAGCTTGTAGTACAGCAGCGTGTTCTGCCGAAGGATGAACCACCGTGCCTTCCAGTTGTGGACAATGTGGCCCTGTGGACAGACAGGAAAGCCCTGAGGAAAGGTGGTGAAGGGGAGGATACTGTGTTCCAGGAAAGGTGTCCTGTTGCCCAGGCAACCAGACTGCACCATGGAAACAACTGTCCAATGAGGGTGAGAGCAACATTTTTGTCTGGATCTCTCTTGGTCATCTCTTTTGAGTATGCAAGCAAAAGCCTTCAGCAATGATCTTCTAGTTCCTACTGGCATTTTTCCAGGTTATATTTTTTTCTTTATCTCTTTCTTGTCTTTCTTTCCTTGTGGTGGTGTGGCTGGAGACCAAACCTAGAACCTTGCACATACTAGGCAAGCACTCTCCCACCCTGACCCCCACCGCAATCACTAATCATAAATCTTAAAAGAAACTGTAAAGCACAAAAAAAAAAAAAAAGAACAAGAAGAAAAAGGGGGACACCTATAATTCTACCAGTCTGGGAAGCTGAAGCAGGAGAATCACAAGTTCCAGCCCAGCTACAGCAACTTAGCAACTGAGGGAAAGCCCACCTCAAAATAAAAAGGTCTGGGGAGTGTAGCTCAATGCAAAGGCCCTGGTTCAATCCCCAGTACCACCCAAAAAAATAAGTAACTCACCTGCAATCCTGCTACAGGGCTAGGAAGCAGCTATTATTAATACTTGTTATATCTTTCCTACTCTTTTCGTTGTTTCAGTTTTTACTTTTTTTTTCAACTGGGACCATATCATCTAGTTTTATTTTCTAGTTTTTATTTTGTTTATCCTTGCTGAGCACTTTCTCAAACCATTTAAATTTCTTGAAAACATATTCTAAGCCTGGTGTGGTGGTGCATGCCTGTAATACTAGCACTCGGGAGGCTGAGGCAGGAGGATTGCTGCGAGTTTCAGAGCAGCCTGGCTACAAAGCAAGCTCAAGGCCAGCCTGAACTGCATAGCGAGACCCTGTCTCAAAAGACCAAAAAAAAATTCTATAATGGCCACTATGTGGATACATAATTAACTTGCAAGTTGAAGCCTCCCGAAGTCTATGGTGCTAATGGCCTACCAGTTACCTGGCCAGCTGCGGCAAGCACAAAAGGCAGGGTACTTTTGGAGGTGCTCAGGTGGGTCATGGAGCCAACGGACAGGAGAGTCAGGTGCAGGCAGAGCCCCCATTTCTAGAACAGACTGGTGCCCGAGGGGCATCTGCGCAGGATCAGAAAGGAAGGAACGTGCTGCACACACAAGCTTCTTAGCACATTGTCAAGCAGAGTGCAATCTGGGACCAAGTTCTCAGCCAGACAGAGGTGCTCCGCGTGAGCGAAAGAGCATCTACTCAACTCACTCCCTCACCGAGCAGGTACTCATACCAAAGGCCCCTTGTGTTCTCATACCTGAGGTGCCGTGATCCCACTCCATGTCCAGCAGGTGCTGAAAGCCGCTAGGGAGCCAGAAAGTACGGACGAATCATCTGCACTAGAGCGATCCGTGTGTATAATCACCGCGCTTGTGGGCGTGGGCTTAAGCTTCCGACAGAACGCAACCACATAAAGCTCACAGCAAAGCTCGTCTGACCGTGTTCTCTCTCTGCTTCCTCCCTGACTGAGGGCGGACAGCAGCGCTCCAGCTCTCAGTGTCCCAGTCCCCGCTCCCCAGCCAGGGGCCTAAGGGCAGCACTCACCGGGCTGCCTGGGGTGTCTGGCTGCTGAAGAATTCAAGACAGTAAGCTACCGGCACACAAGC
Source organism: Chinchilla lanigera (assembly GCF_000276665.1). Lineage (NCBI taxonomy): Eukaryota > Metazoa > Chordata > Mammalia > Rodentia > Chinchillidae > Chinchilla > Chinchilla lanigera. The sequence goes on along the minus strand of NW_004955466.1, from coordinate 2,816,452 downwards.
TGATGTGGGGAAGAGCATGCAGTTGAAGGGGATGCTACCAGTGCCGGCACAAAGCAGGGAAGAGAAGGCAAAATAATCTTAAACCTTAAAGCAAAGGTGTTAGGAGCTGAATGACGTGCCCCCACCCCACTGAAACGGATATGCTGAAGCCCTAACCCCAATACCACAGAAAGGGATAAGCTGGAGACAGAGCCTTTAAGGAGGTGACTAAGTTAAAATGGGCCAGTGGGGTGGATCCTACTCAAATCTGGTGTCCTTAGAGAAAGAGATACGGACACACGGAGAAGGGCCAGGGATGGGGACAGAGAGGAGAGACCACATGCAGCAGACACAGCAAGAAGGGAGCCACCTGCAAGCCAAGAAGAAAAACCCCAGAGGAATCAACCTGTCAGAACCTTGATCTTGGACTTCCAGCCTCCACAACCCTGAGAAAGAAGTCTCTGTTGTTTAAGTCTCCCAGTCTGTGGTATTTCGTGACAGTAGCCCTAGCCGACTAAAGTGGGAAAGAAGAGGGCTGCAGATGTACGCGGAGAAAAATGCAAAGAACAGATTCTGAGCAGAAAAACAAAGGATGGCACCTGCCTATAAACCCAGCACTCAGGAGGCTGAGGCAGGAGGACCACTGCGAGTTTGAGGCCAGCCTGGGCTACAAAGTGAGTTCAGGGCCAGCCTGGACTGCATAGCGAAACCCTGTCTCTAAAAGAAAAACAAAACAAAACGTAGACCAGGTGTACTTTCCTGTACCAAGTGTTACATTTCCCAGAATCCCTTGCACTTAGGAACAGGTAGGTGACCAAGCTTTGCTGATCCTAGGCATAAAGCATTGGTGCACCATTGGCAGCAGTCAAGCATAGGGAAACAGGAACCTCTGCAAAGGATGGGAGTAGTAGGAGAGACAGTCAGTCTCTTCTGACAGACAGAACCCAGGACAAGTCTCAGCCGTCACTCTGCTAATAAAGACATCTTTCAATAGAAATAACAGCAATCTGAGCACAAGTCTGTAACTCCAGCTACTCAGGAGACTGAGGCAGGAGAGTCGCCATGAATTCATGGTCGGCGCGGGCTACATAGTGAGTTTAAGGCCAGCATGAACTTCACAGTGAGATCTTGTCTCAAAAAAGAGGATTCTATCTAGTACCAAAGGTGAGATGTCTGAGGAAAAAGGCCAATGAGAAAGGATTTACTGGGCCAGGGATATAACTCAGCTGCACAAGCGCCTGCCTGGTAAGCGCAAGGTCATGAGTTCGATTCCTGGTACCAAAAAAAAAGTTCAAATTGAGGCTGGGGATTTAGCTCAGCGGCACAGAGCCTGCCTGGCAAGGGCAAGATCTTAAATTCGATTCCCAGTACCGGGGAAAAAAAAAAGAGAGAGAAAGGATTTACTACATAGGGAGAAAATTCAAAGAAGGTGGTGACCCTCAAACAATGTTCAAACCCTTTAACCCAATAATTATAACTACTTTGTTTAAACTCTTTATCTCAATAATAACTACTTCCCTGTCTGTGCTAAGTAAATAATCTATAATATGGAAAAGGTTTTATGTACGGTAACAGAGGATCATTGTTTATAATAGTGAAAAAATGGAAAATAATCCAAATATATAACAATATGGTAGTGGGTATGTAACAATATGGTAGTGGTTGTGTAACAATATGGTGACTGCAGTAGGGACATTCTAACAGATGACGGCCCCCACGTGATCCCACAAGGACAGACTCAACAGTCTCAGCCACTGAGCGCCGGTGGCAATGTCCTTTAACACCGGCATGCACTTCTGCCAGTACTTCATACATAAAATACCGTAACTTACTGAGCAGGTGGCTGAGGATTGAATCCAAGGCCTTTGGCCTGAGCTACATCTCCAGCCCTGTTTTATTTTTTCATTTTGGGTGCTTGTCTGGAGGTTCTAGCAGGAGAGGGCAGCTACTTGTAACGCTGACCAAGGAAACGGTCCTCCTCTATCGGGGTGGTGGTCCTCTTCCACCGAGCACGCAGCTTAGGGAAGGAGGCACAGGGAGCAGTGAGGCAGGAAGGGGACACCTGCTTAGCCAGCCAGAGCAGCTGGTCAACCCTGGCAATCAACTGGGTGACAGATGCCGCACCCAGATCTCCTTCACATCCTATTTTTTAATTTTGAGACAGGGTCTTGTTAAGTTGCTGAACTGCCAGGGTGAATTTGAACTTGTGACCCTCCTCCCTAGGCCTCCCAGAGGGCTGGGATTACATGTGTGCACCATCACGCCCAGCTCCCAGCAGTATTTTAGATAATATATCTAAATATTTAATATTTCTAGCATCTAAGTATTTCTAGTATATTAGAAATTTTCTGGAAGGATACTCCACAAATATTAACAATGATAACTTCAATAGTGTAAGACTGGATACAGAAGGATAAGAATGGAATTTTCCATTTTACACCCCTGAATACTCTGTTTTGTTTTTTTGGTTTTTTTTTTTTTGTTTTTTTTCTGGTACTGGGGATCAAACTCACGACCTTGAGCTTGCTGGGCAGGTGCTGTGCCACTGAGCTAAATCCCCAGCCTCTGCTGGTTTGTTTTTAATAATACGAATTTTTATTTTTATATTTTTAGTAGTGCTGGGGATTGAACTTCGGCCTTATGCATGCTGGGTAAGCATTCTACCAGTGCTACACTCTCTGCCCCTAGAATGTATTATTTTTATAACGGAAAAATTAATTAAAATTTTTTTTTTGTTTGGTTTTTTTTTTTGGTTTTTCTCCAGTACCGGGAACCGAACTCACGACCTTGCGCATGCCAGGCAGGCGCTTTTGCCGCTGAGCTAAATCCCCAGCCCCTTAAATTTTTAAATTCAAATAAAAATCTTGATAAGATGTTTAGGAAAATCATTTCTCGTTCATCTAGTCTATCAATAATGAATGACTGAATACTACTGCACCGAGACAAAGATGAACACAACTCCAGCCCACACCACAGGAAGGGATGGAAAGCCGATCCATCAGTGTAAAATTCCAGCTCAAATGACTGGTGGTGCTGCACAGGTGTGAGCCTAGCACCATGGGAAGCTGAGGCAGGAACATAAGTTCAAGCCTCGCCTGGGCAATTTAGTGACTTAGGGAGGCTCTATTTCAAAATAATAGAGGGCTGGGGGTATAGCTCAGTGCAATTCTGGTTCAACAACTTGTACAGCAAAGAAAAGATTGGTGGGATCCCCCCACCTTGCAATGATTCCTCCCTTCTAGTGTTCATTCCCTCGTGGAGTCCCCACCCACATTTTGCAAGAGTCGGGTCTGTGTGACTCACAGACTGTGGCAGAGGGATGGTATGGCAAAGATTCCTGTAACTTTGACTTTAGCTTATAAAAGACTCCTGTAGCTTCTTATTGGCTCTCCCACCACCCCCACCTCTGATCATTCACCCTGGGGCAAGGAGGCTGCCCTTATACCAGCAGCCTTGCAGACATCAAGGAACTGAGGCCCCAGGCAACAGCCCCGTGCAGTGCAAAAACTTGGAGATGAACTATCAGCCCGTGTGGACGTCAGGTGACTGCCACACCTGGACCTCTCAGCTACAACAGCAGGGCAGACCCTGAGCTGGAGTCTTACAGCTGGGCTTCCTGGACACCTGACCCTCAGGAGCTGTGGTCGAATCAGGCAGGTTCCCTGGAGGAGCTGATACAGATCAGGAAGGCTGGCAAGGGTGGGCACAGAGCCACTGCCGGGCTGGCACTGCAGCTCACAGGACAGTGCTTGCCTAGCAGCTACAAGGCCCTGGTTCCATCCCCAGCACTGCCAGGAACAACGCTGCCACTATGGGGAAATTCCCAGTTCTCTGTGTCTTGAGCACTGAGGCTTGCGGGGAAGGGATAGAGGAAGCAACTGGGACCGCATCTTACAGATGTGGCTTCAGGGTCTGTGCTGCAGGCGGATCGTTATGCTGTGGCACAGGACAGTCCTCATCGATTTTAAGCAGAAGCATAACAACTTAGGTCCTCGCGCGAAAAGATCACTCAGACCACAGTGCGGCAGAACTGAATAAAGCAGGTGAGTCTGGAGGCTGCGCGGATAATCCACAAAGCTGGCCGGAACACATCCAGTGTCCCTGGTCTGTAGAGAAGCCACACGGTTGATGTGGGTTGTGACTGGTCCTAAATCGCTAGGCCGAGTGGGTCAGGGGCCAAAGCACTGGAATAAGCTCGAAAGGAACCCAGGTCTCCCTCTACCTGGGCACTTCAGGTACCTTGTCCGGGACCAGAGACGACTGAAGCAGCCAGAGTGGCTTGTTGTCCCGGAAGCCCTTTTAGGAGAAAGGAGGGGAGCCCGGAAGAGGCGCGAATGTCACAGCTGGAGAAGGCCCAGAAAAGGTCTACCCTGCTCTCTAACGACAGAGAATCGGGCCAGAAAGGCCTTGCCCAAGGCCCTAACATGCCCCAATAGCAGAGATGGCACGTATTACGGGTTGAACTGTGTCTCCCCTAAAGTCCAAACCTCAGGTACCCATGAATATGATCTCATGTGGAAATAGTCTTTGTAGCTGTAATCAAGTTAAGATGAGGTAACCCTAGACTAGGGTGGGCATGAGCCCATATACTGGTGCCCCTACAGGAAGTGTACAATTTGGACACTGAGCGACACACAGGAACCAGGTCATCACGTGATGAGTGATTTTTCTCCAAGCTGCGGAGCTAGAACAGGCAGGCAAGGTTCTCCAGACAGGTTTGGGAGGGAGCAGGGCCCTGCCATCACCTTGATGTTGGACCCCCAGCCTCCAGAACTCCTTCTGGGCTTTTGCCTTCTATCCTATTTTTTCTCTATTCATACCTTATCATTTTACTCATTGGATTTGTGTTTGTTTGGTTTTTGTTTTTTGAGACAGGGTCTCACTCTGTAGCCCAGGCTGGCCTCGAACTCACGGCGATCCACCTGCCTCAGCCTCCCCAGTGCTGTGATTACCGGCATGACCCACCACGCCTGGCACTCATTGGATTTTAACACTGTAAACACTTAATAGCTGCATAACCGTAATTCAATTACTCATTTGCTTATTTGAGGAGACATCTAGGTAGTTTCTGCAGTTTCTTCATAAATAACACTTGTTCAGAAAGCTTTTACAGTGTTGGGACAGAGTCCTTCAAGTGAGATCCGTGGGCCCAGGCATGTCCCACTGCAGTGTTGGTCAGGATAGGAGCTTCTCCCAGCCTCTGCCCGCTGCTCCTGCCCCCTGCCCTGCACTCTCTTGAGGCCCAGGCCTGGGGAGCTCCCTTCATCTTGCCAGGGCTTTACTCCTTTCCGTCTGGGCGGGGGCGGGAACCAGACCCATCATGCCCCTGCCTGCCTGGCTCCGGCGAGGGCTCTGCCTTGGCCTCCCGGCTGATGACTATTTTGTCCTCGGAGGCCAGCCTGGCCCTGCCCCACCTCCGGTGCAGCCACCTTCAGACTCCCAGGGCTGCACCCTGCACCCTGGCCCTGGGAACAGGGGCTGCTGTGGCCCCCTATGAGGAAAGGAGGTGTGGGGTGGTGACAAGCAGGGGCACAGGGCCAGCTCCCTCACCAGGTGCGGGAGGTCCACTGACCTCAGGGTCAGGCTCCAACTCCCAGGCTTTGGCTTTGGCAGGATGAGGTTTCAGCCAAGCCCTGAACTTGCGGGGGCGGGAGCCCAGACCTGTTGGCCCTCCTCACTTCTCTTACTTTTTAATTTTTAAAATACTCCCCAGTGCTAGGGACTGAACTCAGGGCCTCCACACTAAGCCTCACCCCCAGCCCTCTTTTATTTGTTTTATTTTTGAAGCCCTGTAAATCGCTCCACTGCCCAGGTTCGGCTTCAACTTGTAATCCTCCTGCCTCGGTCTCTCCGAACACCAGCCCCGGTTTCTCCTCACTTCTCTGCGCCCGGGCCCGCTCACCAGGCCTGAAGTCCACAGCCAGCTCCCACTGCGTCCTCACACGCTGCAGTCGGGGAGGCAGCACAAGCTCCCCACAGGTTGTTTCTGAGGCCCGGCCACCTCCACAGACCCTAAGGGACCAACCAGCACAGCGACGTGAAGTGGGTGTGCAATTCCCAACCGCCCAGACCCAGGGTGACTCTCGATCCGGGATCAGCTTCCCACCCTCCTTGCGTACACCTTTGAGCAAACAGCACACCCAGCCTTCTGGATCAACTGTGCAAACAGGGGCACGGCGGAGTGGAATAGGAAAGTGACCGGAAGGGTCACGGCTGGCGGGGAGGGGGCTGGCCTGGCCACCAGGGGTGCAGTGAGGGGGAGAGAGAGCCCCCCCACCCAGCCACAGCCCCACACTTCCATACCAAGATACTCTGTTAGCATAAATACCTACTGTTAGCATTTCCTTTTTTTTTTTTCTTTTTGGTAAGGGAATCGAACTCAAGACCCTATGCTTGCCAAGCAGTTGCTTGTGCCACTGAGCTGTATCCCCAGCAACATTTCCTTTCTCTGGGCAGGAGAAATAGCTCAGTGGCACAAGGGCCTGCCTGGCAAGCCCAACGTTCTAAGTTCGATTCCCGATACAAAAAAAAAAAATTTCCTTTTTCTGTGCTGATGGTCAAATCCAGGGTCTCTCACACCCTAGACAAGCACCCTACCAGTGAGCTACTCACTCAGTCCTAAAAATAATTTTAAAGAACTACCACACCTGCCCTTGCAGACGCTCTTTCATTCACTTTCTATTTGGATCCGGACTTCCGGTGGAGGTCTGGGCTCTTGCTTATTCCCGGCCACACGGACCGACCTTCCTCGTCGGTACAGGACGGGGTTCTCACTCCAGTTATTACTAGCGCTAGGCAAGCTGCTTCATCTTCCTGACCCTCAGTCTCCTCCTCTGTAGCAGAGCACTCACAGCACCCACCATGCACGAGGCTCCCTAGGCAGGAAGAGGTTTGGGGTCACGCTGAGATGTGATCCCAACCCCACCTGTCAGAGCCATAACCCAAAGCAAGTTACTCAACCTCTCTGAGCTTTGCCCCCGTACCCGGCAGTGAAAGCGGGGTAATGTACTACTGATCTGCAGAAGTGCTAGGAAACACAGACACCCTCCTTCCTCCCTGAACACACTCGCGTCTTCTAACAAATCACATCTAGGCTAGGGGTGTAGTTCCGTGGCAGAGCATACGCTTAGCACGTTCAGGGTGTGGGTTCAAGCCCCAGCACCCCGCAAAATGTTGAAAAAATAAATTATATTTAAACGTATTCCTCAAAATACGTATTTTTTTAAATTGACATACATGCATGGGGTACAGTGTGACGACCCATACACGTACACAATACATAGTGAGCCGATCTGAGGAACTGTCGTTTCAGTCACCTCGTTTTTCCCCTCGTGGGGCTGGGGACTGCACCTAATCATCATACTAGGTGCCTACCCTCCAGCCAATCTTTTTGTTTATTTTGAGACAGGCTCTTCCCAAACTGCCCCGCTGGCCTTAAACTTGCAATCCTCCTGCTTCAGCCTCCGGAGTGGCTAGGATCACAGGCACGCCAGCCACGCGGACCATTCATCGTTTGTTTACGTTGGGAACACTCAAAATCCCCTCACCGTGTTATTCGGAGGCACGTACGCCCTTAATCGCTGTTCACTTTCCTCCTCTCTGCGCCGCCGGTGCCTGGAAGTTACTCTTCCTTTCCGCTGCACTCATCAACCGACCTCGCCACGGACCCCCGCCCCTCACTCGGACACTAATGCCTGTTGTTTCGTTTTTCCTTGGCCCTAGGGTCCGAACCCCGACCGGGGCGCCGCGGGAAAGGTGCTGTAAGGGGCGCACGCCCACCCCGCGCCGCCCGCCCGCAGCGGCCCC
>NW_004955466.1:2805743-2808239 GCF_000276665.1 Chinchilla lanigera | reverse complement strand
GCCGCGAGCCACGCCCCTACCTGCGGGATCCGGAGCAAAAGCTTCCCCGCCGCCGGCAGACTTAGCGCGTCTCTTGCCTGGCACCTCGCGCGCGCGTTGCTCTAGACGAATGCCCATCGAATGAATGAAACGTCGCTAAAAGAATCTTAGGCGTCTGGAGCCATCCCCAAGCTCCGTGGAAAAGGAGGTGGAAGAGGAGGGAGGGTAGGAGAAGGGGACGTGAAATGAACTAAGATGTGTGCGGGTACCAACTCGCCCACCGGAAATGTAATCATTATGTACTGCAAACTTGGACTAATGAAAATAAAAATTTGCAAGAAAAAGGAAAAGGAAAGGAGGTGGCAAATGTACAGGATCAAAAAAGAAAAAAGAATGCACAGGATCGAACTGGGCTGGGAACACTGTCCGTGCCTCTGGTTGGGGCACTTTCCCAGGGGCAGCAAAGTCGCTAGTGTAAGTCACTGGCGCAGCCCGAGGGCTCTCCTCCCAAAAATACACCTCCCACGTTCCAGGCCAGAGGCAGATTCCAGCGTTCGGGCCAAAAGTGAAGGAAGTGCCAAGGAACGCAGTAATCTACAGCATAACTTGGCCCTCAATGTTTTGAAATCCCTGGAATTTGGTATTCGACGCATTTTGACTCACAAATTGTGTTCTGCTACTGGTCATTTCTTCGGTACTTGACCCATAGGCTAGAACTTATCCTTGTGGATTACCCCTGACTGGCTAACCTTTCCAGCCAAAACAATTTGTTTAACACTCCTCATCTTTGGTACTGGGTCATTCTTCCCACCAATATTTTAATGGCTTTCACTGTACTGGGGAATGAACCCAGGGCTTTCAAACTGAACTACATTCTGGCGCTTTTTTAGTTTACATTTTGAGACAGAGTCTAAATTTCTAAATTGCTTGCTGGGCATCCTCCTGCCTCAGCCTTCATTCTGAGTGCTGGGATTATAGGTCTGTGCCATACCTTGCTTAATGTAACATTTTTGAAAAGTCAAAATGAATGCCAAAAAAAATCCTGCTATGAATAAACTATCAAGACAGGATCAACAGTATGACCTACTGGCACCTGAAACAAAAGGAAATGTTGGAGCGGGGCACCTTGGCACACACCTGTAATCCCAGCACTCGGGAGGCTGAGGCAGGAAGATGTTGAGAGTTAGAGGCCAGCCTGGGCTACAAAGTGACCTCAAGTTCAGCCTGAACTGCATAGCGAGACCCTGTCTCAAAAAGACAAAAAAGGAAAAAAGGAAATGTCAGTGGTACTGGCTAGGATCATAGTCACGGTTGTTCCTTATTTACACTCTGGTGTGAGGCCCCCATCAGGGTTAGGCTCCTCCCCGTAGGGAAAGGCCCACAGCTGCCTAAAAGTAAAGAGAATACCCTGCAGATTGTGAAGGTCGGACCCAAGCTGACTCTCAAAATACCTGGGTGCCCCTGAGTTGGGCCTTCTGCCCCTTACCCCAACCTCAGTCCCAAGTGACCCGTTGGGGTCCAGGGTACCGAGTGGCCAGGATAGTGATCTTCCGTTCTTGGACCGCCCAGCAAGTCCAAAGCAGTGGGATTTCCATCCACGAGGAGGCTTGGGCCTCCGCACACCCAGAGCTCACATCCACCAGAGGAAAGCCCCAGGTGCTGTCCATCCTGTGTGACTCACAGGCCCCATGTCCGGTCACTCCTTCCTCCCCCAGGTGTGGTGGCCGGGCCCGCGGCCCACCAGGGAACCACGCTGACAGAAGCCCAACCTAACCGCAGGGAGGAGGATGGTGTCCCGCCACACGCTCTACCCTCTCCTTCCCCCGGCTGCTGCTGATAAGAAGGCTCCTTGACCCTCTCTGCCCTTTTGCTCTGCCTCTGTTGTTAGTTGTGTACAGACAGCTATCAGGTCAGTGTTTGGGTGGTGGTGAGTCACAATGTGGTATCAAATTTCCTTAGAAAATCACTCTTACAGCATTAGATAAGACTGTTTAAAATGCAGACAGTGGTAAAGGATAGACATGGAGGCTTATTCACAGTAACTCAATGAGTGAATCGCAGAGTCACATTCCAACCCCTGAAGATCATCCAGTCCGGACACTTACTCTATAAATGAGGACCTGGAAGCCCAGAGAAATAAAAGGACTTGTCTGGGGTCTTTGTCCAGTTAGGGGCTGCGTGAGGACCAGAACACAAGGCAGACAGAGCCGGGTACTTCAGGGCTGCAGTGAGCAGCCGGAAGGGCTCTGCCTGTTAAACTGGAAATGACTTCAAATTTTTTTCTATATTTTTACTGACCATAAAAATTAATTTCTATCTGAGTATGGTAGCGCACGCCTGTAATCCCATCACTTTGGAGGCTGAGGCAGGAGGACGCCTGTGAGTTCGAGGCCAGTTTGGGCTACATGAGCAAGTTCAAGGCCAGGCTGACCTACATAGCAAGACCTTGCCTCAAAAAAAAAAAGAATTTTTTTTTTTTGGTACTGGGACTCGAACTCAGGACCTTGCACTTGCCAG
>NW_004955466.1:2795408-2801350 GCF_000276665.1 Chinchilla lanigera | reverse complement strand
TAAGAAAGCTTTTAAGCTTGAAAACCACATCCTGGTTGGCGCAGGTGAAAAGATTTTTTGCAAGGGCAGAAAAGCGGAACCTTTCCTTTCCAGCAAGCAGGTGTTGCAAAGTTCAGAACGTTCTTAGATGCATACATTGTTTTCAAACTAAACTAACAATCAAGCCCATTTTCTCTTTCTTGGGTCAAACTGACATTTTTTTCCTCCACCCAACAGCCCAGCAATTTTCATCTGTTTTATGTGTTCACCGATTATGTGTTCACCACAAATTTGCGATCTCTTCCCAGGCTGTGGATATGCTGCACCCCAGCATACCTGAGCTGGGTTGTTCAGTGAGAGAGGGTATTAAATACATTTTCAGGACCAGAGATGTAGCTCAGTGACACAAGCCCCTGCCTGGCAAGCACAAGGTCCTGAGTTCGATTCCCGGTACCCCCCCAAAAAAAAAAGACAAAAAAATTAAATGCATTTTCAACCTAGGATATGCTCAACTTTCCCACATGGTAAAGAGTCGCAGAGCTTCTCTATTCATCCCTCGATCGATCCATTCATATATTCAGTCGTTTATTCATTCATTCAGCAGAGCAGGAGACACGCCCTGAGTACTTTCTAAGTACACAGCGAGGCTGGCCCGGCTGCGCTGCAGTGTAAACAAGGTGCATTTTACAATTCCTCTCCACCCTCCAAACTGCAGAAATGCCAGAAGGGCTCTTTGGCTTGGAGCAACTCCCTGCGACCCACCGCCTTGTTCTGAAAAAGCTGGGAATCTTGATAAATGCGTTACTCTCTTCCGCAGTGCTCTGCTGGGCGGGGAGGACCAGAACCCAGCCGCCCCGCCTGCCCTGCCCGCCCCGCAGCCTGGCAGGGAAACTCCCGCCCGCGGCGGGGTGGGGAAGGGGCGGGCGCGGGCTGGCCCAGCCCTGGGAGGCGGCAGGGCAGAACCTGCTGGAGGTAGATAAGGCCCCTGCTAGCCTGGCGCGCCCCTTCCCTCCCTCCTCTCAGCGTTGTTTCTGGAAGTTAGGGTTTCTTTTTGCTTATTTCTAGTGGGTAAAAGAGGGGCAGAACTTGGCCCCCGATGTCTGAGGAGCTCCGGAGAAGAAGGTGGAGGCCGCTGGCCTCTGTGGCCTTCTGGGCCTGGGCCTCGGGGCACATGTGCTCTGCAGCCTCGGGGGCGCCTTGCTGGCTCGGCCGAATCTCCTGCTGGGTTTGGCCAGGCCAATCCTGAGGACGAGGCAGGAGGCCCTGCGCCCACAGGGAGGCGGCTGCGAGGTCCCGGGCTCCAGCCTGAGCCTCCAGCCGGGCTGCGTCCTGTCCCGTCTAGCCCGGGGGAGTGGTTCCCGCCCCAGCCTCGTCCCGCGGGACCGCGTCTGCCCGCAGGCACAGTGCTCATCCCCAGGATTCCTAAAGTGAGGGAATTCTCACTTCAGAAAATCTCTCATTACCTAGACGGAAACTATGGGGTGGGGAGTGAAAGGGGAGGTTTTTCCAGGCGGTTCAGAAGGTGGGTCTGCCCTGGGAACCTCCATCCTGACCATGTCAGTCCTGCTCACAGCAGCGCCCTCCCTGCCAGCGGCCCTGGAGCCCCAGGGAGCCCCCGGTCCTCCCGGGGTGGGGCTGTGGCAGGCGGGAGGCCGCAGAAAAGCCGCCCCAGCCCCCACCTGCTCCCCGCTCCGGGCGGAGGCGCCGCCTGTTGCTAGGCGGGGCGGCTTGCTGGGGGAAATTAAGAGGGGTGAGGCCAGACCCAACCAAGGAGCGCGGGAAGGGCAGGAGCGGCTGCAGACTTTCTGGGGCTGAAAATGGGAAGCGAGCCATTTTGAAATTCCAGGGTTCGTGAAGCTGAGGCGGGAGGACCACAAGTTTGAGCCCAGCCTGGGCAATCTAGGGAGACCCTGCCTCAAAAAAAAAAAAAAAAAAAAAAAAAAAAAAAAAAAAAAAAGAAAAAGAAAAGAAAGGAAAACAAAAAAACCCAAAAATTTTTAAAGGACTGTAGATGAAGCCCACTGAGAAGGCACTGGTTCAACCCCCAGTACCGAGGGAAAATGGCAGGAGGATTGCACCCTGATTCTGAGCAATCACGTCCTTTTTGGGGTTCTTATACAGGACCTGCCCTAACCAAGAATTGGCAGGACTGAAGCCCGAGGCCTCTGAGGACCCGCGTTGGGGCGCACCAGCTAGTCGAGCTGTCCACACTCCCAGCAGGCAGCGGCATAGGCGAGACAAGCTATCCTAGGCGTAGGCATTGGGTCTCAAAATTTAAGGAGGTGTGCAACCTGAAAGTCGTGCAGGTTCGGGAGAGGCCGTGTCTCCTTAAATACTGCACTCCAGGATCCATGCTCTGCGTTGCCAAAATCCCTGAGCCAAGGTGCCCCGCCCACCACATGTCAGCTGGCCAGGTTCACAATGTGGAGCCCTTAAAAGCCCACCTTCTATAGTAGCGAGAAGGCGTATTTTCTCTCACTTGACTCAGAAATCAAGGTCTTTGCTGGGCATGAGGGGTTCATTTCCACTAAATAAAGAAATGGAAGAAAATAGCAAACAATGAGAATGCAGGCTCTGGACCTGGTTTTGGTAAGTGCAACTCTGGCCTATAATCCCAGCACTTGGGAGGCTGAGGCAGGAGAATCACTGCAAGTTCGAGACCAGCCTGAGCTACCCTGTGAGTTCAAGGCAGCTGCAAATCTGACTCTGGAGGTCAGTGGCAGGCCTGAGACTCTGAATTTCTTTTCTTTCTTTCTTTTTTCTTGGTATCAGGAATCAAACTCAGGACCTTGCACTTGCCAGCCAGGCACTTGTGCCACTGAGCTATATCCCCAGCAAGACTCAGTTCCTGATTAGCTCTTCCGATGCTGATGCCATTGTTCCAGGTGGCAGGGAGTGAGGTGATGCGGGGTAAATTACTCAGATCGAACCGTGGACTAGCTGCCTAATTGGTGGCAGGGAGCAAAACTGAAAATGCATGCCCCTGCTTGCAAATTATTTAAGCATGTCAAGCCGAGCGTGGTGATGCATGCCTGTGATCCCAGCACTCCGGGAGGATGAGGCAGGAGGATCACTGTGAGTTGGAGGCCAGCTGAACTACATACAGAGACCTTTTTTTTTTTAAAGAAAAAAAGCGAGGCACATATCATTGATATGCAAACTAATCAGTCCAGAGCCATCCTATTATCTGGCCTGAACAGTCCTAGAGACAACATTTCTGTACTTTAATCATCCTAGTCCAGATACCAGGCAATGAAAGATCACTGTTATACCTTAGCACCTCCTGGAATTATTCAAACCAGGAATCCCAAACTAATTACCCAGCTCTTTGGGTCTTCCCTGTGGGAAATCCAATAAAGGCCGTGATCAAGGCTTCCCCTTCTGCTGCCTCCTGCACACCCTGCAGATTTCTCCCATGTGCCCTGTGTGACGTGGTGTGGCATGGCGTGTTGTGCTGCCTCTTCTGCTTCTAGGACTTTGGTTGCCTGTCCCTCTCCTTGTGTCACCTCTCCTGTGTCTCCTCTCTGGTCACACCTCACCGACCACCGGATCAATGAACACAAACACTGCTTCTGCATGCTTTCTCTTGCTTGTCTGATTTCTGACTTAGTGCGTTGTTATGCACATGAGGTTGAGTTCTGGATGTGGTGGACTGACGAGCGATCAACTTGTGACAGCCAGCTAAACTGAGTCAGCATGGTGCTGGGTGTGGAAGGCCCACCTGAGGACTGTTGCCAGCAGCATGAAAGGAGAACTGGAAGGGAAGATGGTGGGCTGTTGATTCTCCTGGAGAAGCTTGCCACCCAGGCTTTCCTGATACGAACTCAGCTGTTCCCATCCCCACAGGAGCTCGGGTCCTCACTGTTGCTGAGGGTGGCTGTGGTTCTCTTTGGGGGAGCTCTGGTCCTTACCTTAAGCATCACTTCCTGGCTGCAATGCAGATCCCTCAGCCTGCTAGCACAGATCTTTCATCCCTCTGGCACAGACTTTCTAGTTTCTACCACCAACCTTTGGGCCTTCCCAGTGCAGGTCCTTGGTACAGACTTGCATGAAACAATGTCATGGGCTCTAGGTCTTCACCTGAACTTGTGCAAGACATTGGTGTGGGATCCAGGCCTTCAGCTGGATTCTTTGGGTCTCTAGTGTATGGACAGATTTCTGGCACTCTTCTGCATCTTACTCTTTGGGTGAATATAATTCTATAAATTGTGTGTCCTGCATTAAATCTATTCCCCAGGCAACGCTGACTAAAACACTGGGTTAATGAGTTATCTCTGTAGCATATAAGGATATTGATAGCAGAAAAAGCATTACCTTTTATGGGGGGATTTGAGGCAGCGTCTCACCTCACCAAGCACAGTAATACCTCACTATTATCACCCTCAGTGCTCCATCTATGACAATCTGGGTGTTTTCTAGCCTGCTCCACAAAGCGCATCAAACCTCTGCCCATTACCCAGATCTGAAGCTGCTTCCACACATTCATGTATTTGTGACAGTGAGTCCACATTCTTGTGCTGCGAGTTCCTATCCTAACCCGTGAGCTGAGGTATAACACAATAGGAGGGACTTAGTAAGTTGGGAAGAAGAGTAATTTATTTGTAGAAATCTGGAGGCTGGGAAGCTCATGTTCAAGATGTTGGCAAGGTTAGTATCTCATAAGCATCCGATCAACACTTCCAAGCTGGTACCTTAAAGACATCATCCCTTGTACGTGAGCTTATACAACTGCAATAATCAAAGACATTCAGATTTGTTATTTCGGGGCTAGGGATTTAGCTCAGTGGCATAAGCGCCTATGTGGCAAGTGCAAGGTCCTGAGTTCGATTCCCTGTTCCAAAAAAAAAAAAAACCAAAAACAGAAGATTTGTTATTTCACAGACCAGGGACTCACAGTATGCTAATTTGACATTAAAAAGAAAATCTGATTTTTAATCTAAGTTTAATACAGGGTGAGAGGTGGGTCTAGCTAGTATCATTCTTGTCAATGTGGAAGATACTGTGAATGGAATTGTTTTTCCAATTTCTTTCTCAGTGGACTCATAACTGGTGTACAGGAACTCTGTAATTTTGGTTACTGACTTTGTATCATGCCACTTTGCTGAATTTATGTACCAGTATTTTTTTTGTTTTGTTTTTGCTTTTTGAGACAGGGTCTTCCTATGCAGTTCAGGCTAGCATTGAGCTCACTTTGTAGAGTGGGCTGGTCTCAAATTCACAGCAATCCTCTTGCCTCAGCCTCCCGAGCACTGGAATTACAGGCGTGAGCCACCATGCCTGGCTATGTACCAGTTTTAAGAGACTTATTGTGTGGGGCTGGCAATTTAGCTCAGTGGCAAAGCGCCTGCCTGGCAAGCGCAACGTCGTGAGTTTGGTTCCTGGTACCGGAGAAAAACCAAAAGAGACTTATTGTGAAGTGTTTTGGTCTTGTATGGAAAGGATCCTATCATCTGCAGATGATGGTAGTTTGACCACTTCCTTTCCTATTTGTATCTATCTCCTTTATTTCTTTCTCTTGCCTGATTAATGTGGCCAAAGCTTTAAATACTATTTTGAACAGAAGGGTTGAGAGTGGACGTTGATGGCTCATCCTTGGTTTTAGAAGGAAAGCTTTCAGGTTCTCCCCATTCAGTAAGGTGTTGGCTATGGTTTTGTCCTATGTGACTTTTACGTTTGATGTAAGGTAAGGGCCTTCTATACTTTTCCCATCAGGCTTTTTGTTTTGTTTTGTTTTTTGTTTTTTTTCAGCTACCAGGAATCGAACTCACAACCTTGCACTTACCAGGCAGGCGCTGTGCTGCTGAGCTAAATCCCCAGCCCATCAGGCTGTTTATCAGGAAGAGGTGTTGAATTTTATCATAGCACTCTACATTTATTACAGAAATAGTATGATTTTTATTCTTAATTCTATTTACTTTGAGTCTGACATTTATTGATTCATATACATTGAACCATTCTCACAT
>NW_004955466.1:2788881-2795308 GCF_000276665.1 Chinchilla lanigera | reverse complement strand
GCTGACTAAAACACTGGGTTAATGAGTTATCTCTGTAGCATATAAGGATATTGATAGCAGAAAAAGCATTACCTTTTATGGGGGGATTTGAGGCAGCATCTCACCTCACCAAGCACAGTAATACCTCACTATTATCACCCTCAGTGCTCCATCTGTGACAATCTGGGCATTTTCTAGCCTGCTCCACAAAGCGCATCAAACCTCTGCCCATCACCCAGATCCAAAGCTGCTTCCACATGTCTGTGTATTTGTGGCAATGACTCCACGTTCTTGTGGTGCTAATTCCTAGCCTAACCTGTGAGCTGAGTTATAACACAATAGGAGGGACTTAGTAACTTGGGGAAGAAGAGTAATTTATTTGTAGAAATCTGGAGGCTGGGAAGCTCATGTTCAAGGTGTTGGCAAGGTTAGTATCTGATAAGCATTCAGTTCCCACTTCCAAACTGGTACCTTAAAAACATCATCCCTTGTACTTGAGCTTATACAACTGCAATAATCAGAGGCATTAAGATTTGTTATTTCAGGGCCGGGGATATACCTCAGTGGCATAAGTGCCTATGTGGGAAGTACAAGGTCCTGAGTTCGATTCCCGGTACCAAAAAAACCCCCCCAAAACAAAGATTTGTTATTTCACAGACCAGGGACTCACAGTGTGCTAATTTAACATTAAAGAGAAAATCTGATTGATTTTAATTTGAGTTTAATACAGGGTGAGAGGCAGGTCTAGCTAGTATCATTCTTGCCAACGTGGAAGGTATTGTTTATGGAATTGTTTTCCCAATTTCCTTCTTGGTGGACTCAGAACTGGTGTACAGGAACTCTGTAATTTTGGTAATTGATTTTGTATCGTGCCACTTTGCTAAATTTATGTACCAGTTTTAAGAAACTTGTTGTGAAGTGTTTTGGTCTTCTATGGAAAGGATCCTATCATCTGCAGATAATGATAGTTTGACCACTTCCTTTCCTATTTGTATCTCTTTTATTTCTTTCTCATGCTTGACTAGTGTGACCAAAGCTTTAAATACTATTTTGAACAGAAGGTTGAGAGTGGACATCGATGGCTCATCCTTGGTTTTAGAAGGAAAGCTTTCAGGTTCTCCACATTCAGTATGGTGTTGGCTGTGGTTTTGTCCTATGTGACTTTTACATTTGATGTAAGGTAAGGGCCTTCTATACTTTTCCCATCAGGCTTTTTTGTTTTGTTTTGTTTTTCTTCCGGTACCTGGAATCGAACTCACAACCTTGCACTTGCCAGGCAGGCACTGTGCTGTTGAGCTAAATCCCCAGCCCATCAGGCTTTTTATCAGGAAGGGGTGTTGAATTTTATCATAGAACTCTACATTTATTACAGAAATCATATAATTTTTATTCTTAATTCTATTTATTTTGTGTCTTACATTTATTGATTCATATACATCGAACCATTCTCACATCCCTACAATGAATCCAATGTGACCACTGTGTGTGACTTTTTAAGTGAGTTGCTGGATTCCACTTGCAGTCCTCTTACTGAGGATTTGACATGCATGCTTTTTGATGAGATTGGCCTCTAGTTTTCTTTTCTTTCTCTCTCTCTCTCTCTCTCTCTTTTTTTTTTTTTTTTTTTTTTTTTGAGTTCCTTCACAATTTTGGTATCCTGGTAAAGCTGGCTGAATTGAATGAGTTTTTCAGCATCCCTTCTCCTTCAATTGCAGGGGAAGTTTGAGGACTATTGACTTCAGTTTTTCTCTAAAACCCTGATATGTTTCAGGAAAAGGTGGTTGAGCAATAAGCAGCAATGGATCAGCCTCTTCAGGACTCACAAGTCAGACCCTGGAAAACAGTAACTTGGTGAAGGAAAGGAGAGAGGTGGAGTGGGACCCAGGAAGGATCTGACAAGACAGTCGCAGCCTACAGAGAGATTGAAGAGACACCGCAATGTGAAAAAATAAAGGGGCAATTTGTACTTCCTTCCTGGCTCTGATTTAGGGCTAGTGAATAAGGTGGGCTGAATCTACCAGAGACCTGATGAAAGCCATGGTCTTCAAAAGCCCTCAGAGACAAAGGCTGCAGTGGAATGGACCAGCAGAGGCTGCGAGCTACAATCCTTGGTGAGTGACGCCAGCCCTGGTGCCTGCGGTTTTCTCTGATGTGAGCACTGGGATGCCTGACCAGGGAGGGGCCTGGCTGGGTGGCCAGGCACTGGCTTTACTTCAGCACTCCCAGCTTTAAGCTCCCACAGTGGGTGGGAGTCAGCAGTTGGAGACATCTGTAGTCAGAGAGCTGTGGTGAGACTGGCAAGAGACACTGTGTTTTGAGCCAGAGGACCCAGACCTCATTCCCAATGGTCAGAGGCCGTGTTTAGCCTAAATCTGCTTGAATTTGAAAGCCTTGGGGTTGGGGCCCACACCTTGTTCCCACTGCTTTTTGTTGACTGTGTCCAGTGCAGACCCGTGGTTTGACTGTCTTCTTTGCTAGCAAGAGTGTGGACACTTCTTTAATTAGACTTGGCTCTGAGACTGTGCTCCAGAAGATACCACACATTTGAAATCACAGAGAAATTATTTTCCCCCCTCTTTCTCTTCTTTACTTCCTTCCTTCACCACCAGTTTCCTGGGGATTGGGTCGCCTTCCTTTGTTCCCTGCCTTGCTCCAAATCTTTTTCTTCTTTCTTCTCTATTTTTTCCTCTTCTTTCTAATTTGTACCTTTTTAAGTAATTCTCTCATCTTCACTGACTATAATTTCTTTTTTCTCCCTCTAGTTCTTTTATTTTCTCTGTCTTGCCAATTTTTTGTCCTACTTTTATCTAATTCCAGAGGTATCCTTCTACTCCCCAGTAAGCTCCCTTGTACCATTTTCTCTCCTTCTTCTTAGGTCACAGCGTTGAAGGTTTTCTCTTGCATTGCCTCACTCCTTCCCCAACACTATTTTCAACAGTATAATTGCAAAACTTTGTTAATCTTTTGATACTTCACTTTGCAAAATTACTATTGAATTGTTTTCTACCTCTAGTGAAGATGTTGTTGTTATATTTAGTGCATATTAGCTATAGGTCAATACTAGGGTTGTATGAATGTTTACATCATAATCGGTGACTTTTTCTCTACAATTAAGGTTGGTACATAATTGGTGCTTTTAGTTTGTTAAGATCTAATTTGTCTTGGGTGATGCTACTGTAGCTGATTTGCTTGATATTAATAGGGTCATGTACTTGTTTTTTCTCTGTAAGCCCATAACTTTTGTGATATTAACAATACTAGAGTACATTCCTAGAGAACTTGGATGTTGGGCAATTACACTGCATCCTCGCTTCTCCAAGTGACCAAGCTGATGGAATCGTTGGACTGTGGCAAAGGATTATAGTTACCCACGCCCAAATGATATCACTGAAAGGCAACAGAAGAGATCTCTAGACTGGTAACAAGGTCTTTAGACTAGAAATCTCAACACAAAGCAAAAACAGCACAAACAAAAACAACAGTCACATGAAAAGAAAAAGCAACCAAATGCCTCCCCAAACTCCCACACCTCTGAGGCCAATTCACAGAATAACAAAGGGCAGAACAGCATAAGCTATACATCTGAATTAATCAAAAGGATAGCAGAGAAAGTTAGAAAGCAGCTCAAAGAAGTACTCTATGTGTACAAATGAACAGATAATGGAATAGTAACTCAACAGATGTAGGAGCTTTCAGAAGACACTAATAAAAAGTTAGACTGCAACACACAGCATGTGGGGAGGAGACCAGCAGAGACCACTAGACTTGAGTAAAAGCAACATGGCATGGCAGTTATTATGCCCAGGTGTGGGAAGATAGAAAGTGAAAAGACTTTAAGTAGGGAACAAAGAGAAGTGTGCCCCTTTTATAGATATGGAAAGAAAGCAAGGGATGTTAAGTAGGAAGGTTTTGTTGTTGTTGTTGTTGTTGTTTGTCCTTTTGAGACAGGGTCTCACTATGCAGTTCAGGCTGGCCTTGAGCTCACTTTGTAGTCCAGACTGGTCTCAAATTTGCAACAATACTCCTGCCTCAGCCTCCTGAGTGCTGCGATTATATACACCTGGCTAGGCAGGAAGATTTTAGTAAACATCTGTGACCAAAGTTCTCTGGCTATTTTGCACTTCGTGGGCAAAGTGCTTGAAGGTCCAGTGTAAATTTTCAGGTGCTTCTAGGTGTTCCCAATGTCCCAAGACCTGCAAAATTCCTTGTCCTATCTTATCTTTTGATATCCTGTGCTTGCTGATGACAGCTTTGGTGCTCAGCTCAGTCCCCTGTTGGTAGTAGTGCTTCTGCTGGCAAGCAGATTGGGGGCTAGGAGAGTCAGGTCTGATTGGAGCCTTACGTAGATCAGCTAAACAAAAAAATGTGTAACGTAAATGAACAGTTCACCAAAGAATTAGAGCTCATGGCAAGGGTTCATTCAGAAATCCAAGAGATTAAAGACCATATTGAAAGCATGGGCAGTAGAACTGACCAGTGTGAGGACATAATCTCAGATCTAGAAGACAGTGAGGCTTCCAAAGGCCAAGTACTGAAAGACAGAAAAAAGCATGAAAATAGATTCAAAAATTGCTAGATAATGCAAAGAAGAATAATTGGAGTAAGTAAAAAAAATCAGAAGATAATATAAATGGTATTTTAAAAAAAAACCTGTTCAGTGAAATAATGGAAGAAAACTGTCCAAATATAAAGTGAAAGAAATAAACATACAAAAAGCTGGGTGTGGTGGTACATGCCTGTAATCCCAGCACTCAGGGGGCTGAGGTAGGAGGATTGTTGTGAGTTCAAGACCAGGCTGGGCTACAAAGTGAGCTTAAGGCCAGCCTGAACTGCATACAGAGACCCTGTCTCAAAAAGAAAAGAAAGAAAGAAAGAAAGAAAGAAAGAAAGATACAATAAGTGATGCATACAGAATTCCAAATAGCTATGACCAAAAGAGAAATTCCTTGCACCACATTACTCTGAAAATTCCATAACACCATCACTGGGACAAAATTTTAAAAGCTGCTAGAGAAAGGCAGCATATCATGTATACTATAGAAGTAAACCAGTGAGGATCATGGCAGATTTCTCTGCACAAAATTTAAAGGCTAAGAGGGCTTGGAGCACTTCATTCCACCCCAGGCTTATATATCCAGCAAGTTTAAAGTTGATCAACAGGTAAGATATTTTAATAAAAAGAAGCACCTGAAATTCATGACCTCCAAAAATGTGCACTACAGATCAAGAAGCAAAACCCAACAATATGCATTATACAAGAAACACATGTAATTAGAAAAAAATGCAGACAAAAAAAATCGAAGGGTAGAAAACTTTCTTACTATACTAATTTCAGATGAAATGGATTTCAAGCCAAGACTGATGAGAATAGGTAAGGAAAAAAAAAGGCTACTACACACTGGATAAGGAAACAGTTCAACAGGAAGATTTAACAATTATAAATATATATGCACCAAATATTGATGCATGTAACTTAATAAAATAAACACTAATGGACATGAGAAATCATATGAACACCAACACAATTGTAATGGGAGACCTCAATATCCCATTGTCACAAATGGACAGATCAAAGGCAAAATATCAGCAAAGAAATATCAGAGCTGAACAAAACCTTTGTAATAGGTATTTACAGAGGGGAGCACAGAGTGTTCCTCCCTGCAACAACAGAATACGTATGCTTCTCAGCAGCAAATGGGGTTTTCTCCAAAGTAGACCTCATACTAACCCCTAGAACATGCTTAAGTCAATGCAAAAGAATTGAAATTATTCTATGCATATTATTGGGCCATAATGCATTGAGACTAGAAAGTAATGGCAAAAGGCACCACAGAATCTGTGCACACACATGGAAATTAAATAATACATTCTTGAGTAATCAGTGGGCCACAGATGAAATTAAAGAAGAAACTAGACATTTTGTAAAATCAAACAATCATGCCACTGCAATTTACTGGCACCTATGGGACACAATGAAAGCAATCCTAAAAGGGAAGCTTGTAGCACTGAATTCCCACAATAGAAAAACAAAACGTGCTGAAAGAAATAATCTAATGATGTAACTGTAGTTGCTAGAAAAACAAAAAAATTCAAACTCAAAGCTAGTATGAGGAAGGAAATTATAAAGATAAGGGCAGAAATTAATAAACTTGAGACTAAAAATATACAAAGAATCAATGAATTGAACAATTGGTTCTTTGAAAGATTGAATAAAATAGACAATCCCTTAGTCAGTCTCATTTTTTAAAAGGAAAGAAAAGACCAAAATTTATGCAAGTAGAAATAAAAAATATGAAACTACAATAGATTCTAAGGAAATCCATAAGATCATTATTAACTACTTTGAGAACCTGTCCTCTAATGAAATGGAAATCTCAGAAGAAATGGATAAATTCCTAGATACACATGAACTACTGGAGTTGAACCAAGAACATAAGAAAATTTGGGC
>NW_004955466.1:2783323-2787951 GCF_000276665.1 Chinchilla lanigera | reverse complement strand
GCTGCACAGCCTCTAAACACCAGTGGGCTTGAGTTCCTCTGAGGCAAATTAAGATTAAAACCAGAAGACATAAATAAATCACTATGAGTATAGCAACATAAAACCATGAATGAACCTTGAGATATTTAAAAGGATTCAGCTAGCTGAGTGTCTTGGTTACTTTTCTCTCATTGCTGGGAAAAATACCTGACACCCAAAATTAAGAGAGGAAAGGTTTATTTACTTCACAGTTGTGGAGGTTTCAGTTCGTAGGTGGCTGGCTCCAAGGCAGAGTGGCACATGGAACAGGGCAACTCTTCATGGTGGCAGAAGACAGCAAAAGCAGCAAGAGCACAAGGGGAAGAGTGGTGGCAAGCAGCCTCTTTCCCTCCCTTACACTGTATGCAAACTATCTGCCCCAAGGCGGATGCAGCACTCACATCCATAATTCTAACATTGGACCCTGAATCAGTCATAAACTCTGGAAGCCTTCCTTATGACTGCATGAGGGTTTGAGGGGACATTCAGACGCAAACCATAACACTGAGGGTATCAGAAAATTTATCTCAATCCTGTATTTGTTCATCAAAATTTTGATTTTGTGGAGACATAGACAATACTTCTTCCTCTAAAGTATCTAGGTCCAATTATCCACAAAGTGAGCTGTCTGGATGGAGTGAGGAAGAGTAACAGAAGAAACCATCACACTGGAGACCAGTCTTGCTAAAGACACTATTCCAGCAATAATCAGAACAATTATTCTTTTCATTCTATGTGCAAGATGATTAACTAGGTACTGCAACAGAGGCAGTATTGGAGGGTAAGACGAAGCCTCAGTTAGATTAACTGCTATCCACACTCCTGGCATATGTTCCAGAACCATGAAGCTTTATCAATAACTTTTCCTGCTTGAATGCAATGGCTTCAGGTGCACGTTACACATGTAAAGGAAATTTTATTCCGACTATAGTTTCGTAAAGGAAAACATGAGGATTATAAATGCATATTGAAGTTCTTTGGCTACCACTCTGTGTAGCCACCATAGTAACAGTGTCCTTAGTGGGGTGCAATTATGACCCATCTACATGTCCCCCACGACATAGGGCAGGACAAGTTTCCAAACAGTAGTTTGTGTAG
The DNA here is from genome assembly GCF_000276665.1 of Chinchilla lanigera. Lineage (NCBI taxonomy): Eukaryota > Metazoa > Chordata > Mammalia > Rodentia > Chinchillidae > Chinchilla > Chinchilla lanigera. Next base: position 2,786,835 of record NW_004955466.1, on the reverse strand, counting down.
GCCCAGGCTTGCTGTTAATCAAAGGCCAAGGGGTTGACGTGCTAAATTCTGCACCCTCCCAGGTAAGTTCTCCTTTAGGAAGGGTCTGTACGGCTGGCATGTTAACCCAGTTCCAAAATGCCTCATGCCAGTTGATACCATTGTTAGCTCTCCCTCGTAGGGACCCTCTAAGTCCCCAATAATAGAATTATATTGGCCCATAGACATTTTTTCATCCATTTTTTCCCCTTCCACAGGTCCAAAGAGGAGGAGCACCTTTTGTGTAATTATTCCAATAAGTATGGTTTTCACAGAAAAGGACATCAGGGGCAAAGAAATCAATCTCTTCACTTATTATATGGATTGAACTGAGGACCAAGACTCAATTTATAATTTTGGTCCCCAACAACAAATCATCAAAAAGATCATACAAGATGACTAAATAGGATTTAGTTCAGGGATACAGGGATGATTTAACACATGCAAATCCATAAATGTAATTCACCACATAAGTAGAAGCAAGGACAAAAACCACAAGATCATCTTGATAGACAGAAAAGCATTTGATAAAATTCAGCCTACATTCATGATAAAAACAAAATTCTCAAGAAAATAGGAATTGCCAGATGTGATGACCCATGCCTGTAATCCCAGCACTTGGGAGGCTGAAGCAGGAGGATCGTGGCAAGTTCAAGACCAGCCTGGGCTACAAAGTGAGCTCAAGGCCAGCTTGAACTGCATAGCAAGACCCTGTCTCAAAAAGACAAAAAAAGAAAGAAAATAGGAATAGAGGATCCTTCCCTTAATCTAATAAGGGCCATCTATGACAAACTCATGGCTAACATAATACTTCATGTTGAAAAGCTGAAAATATTCCCTCTTAAATCAGGAACAATACAAAGATGTCTATTATCACTTTTTTTGTTCAGCATAGTTCTTGAAACACTAGGTAGAACAAACAGACAAGAAAAATAAATAAATGGGATATAGATAGGGAAAAAAGAAACTAAATTATTATTATTTGCAGATGATATGATTGTCTACATAGAAGACCCTAAAAACTCCACTAAAGACTCCTAGAACTATATAGTATTTATTTATTTATTCATTTATTGGTAGTACTGGGAATCAAACTCATGACCCCATGCTTGCAAGGCAAGTGCTGTGCCACTGAGCAATATCCCCAGCCCCAACTCCTAGAACTAATAACCAGAGTCAGTTATGTAACTTGATATATATTGTCAACATTCAAAAGTTGAGAGCATCCCTATTAGCAATAACAAACTTATTGAAAGGAAAATTAGAGAAATTATATTTCACAATAGCACCAAGAAAAATGAAATACTTAGGAAGTATCCTAACCTAGGAAGTTAAAGACCTTTACAATGAAAACTATAGTACTGTGTGAAAAAGGAGATTGAAGAAGATATCAAAAAAATGGAAATATATCCCATATTCTTGACAGGCAGAACCAATATAGTTTAAATCACCATGTGCCCCAAACTGTTACATAGATTTGATGCAATCCCAATAAAAATACCAATAACTTTTCTTACAGAACTAGAGAAAACAATCCTAAAATTTATTTGGAATCATAAGAGACCTAGAATAACAAAAGCGATTCTGGGCAACAAGGTCAAGGCAGGGGCACCATAATGCCAGACCTCAAGTTATACTAAAAAAGCTACAGTGATGAAAAAAAAAAAAAAAACAGCATGGTATTGGGGGAAAAAAAAACAAACTTGTGGACCAATGGAACAGAATAGAAGATGTAGAAACAACTTCAGGCACACTCAGTTACATGATCTTTGACAAAGGGACCAAATCTCTTCACTAGAGGAAAGATAGTCTTTAATAGGTGGTGCTTGGAAAGCTAGCTATTCACATGCCAACATAGAATTTAGACCCATATCTCTTTTTTTTTTTGTTTTTTGTTTTTTGTTTTTTGTTTTTTCTCCAGTACCGGGAACCGAACTCTCGACCTTGTGCTTGCCAGGCAGGCCCTTTTGCCGCTGAGCTAAATCCCCAGCCCCTAGACCCATATCTCTTACCATATACCAAAGTAAAAGAAAAATGGATCAAAGATGTCAACATTAGAACAGAAACACTCTGCTGGAAGACAAAGTAGGCGAAACTCTCAAAACATAGTGAAGGCAAAGACTTTCTGAACAAAACCTCAGAACTAATACCAAGTATCAGCAAATGGAGTATCAATCAATGCTTCTGCACATCAAAGGAATCCACTGACAAAGTTAAGAGACAATCTACAGAATGGGAAAATGTTTCTGCTGGCTACTCCTCAGACAAAGGATAAACACCTAGAATATATAAAGAATTAAAAAATTTAGGCCCTCCCCTAAATTTAAAGACCCAATAAAAAAATAAGCCTCTGAAATGAAGAGCCATTTATCAGATGAAGAAATACAAATGACCAATAAATACATGAAAAAATGTTCACCATCACTGGCCATTCAAGAAATGTAAGTTAAAACATTAGGATTCCCTCTCCCCCGAGAAAGAAGGGCTTCCTTCAAGATATCCACCAATAGCAAATGAGGATAGGAGAAACAAATTCTTCTTCGTTGTTGCTGGGACTATAAACCGGCACAACCACTATGAATATTGGTGTGGAGCTTCCTCAAAAAACTAAAAAGAAAACTTCCACTTGACCCAGCCATTTTAGAGTTGGATGTCTTCCCAGAAGACTCTAAAGCATCATACTACAGTGATGTGTATGTACATATGTTTATAGCTGCATACTATAAATTCATAATAGCTAAATCTTGGAATCAGCCTATATGCCCATCAACAAATGGGTGGATAAGGAACATGTAGTACCTATAGACAATGGAGTACTTCTCCACCATTAAGAAAGAGAAATTTGAGTCATCTGTAGGAAAATGGGTGCACCTTGGGATCATATTGTAAATGAATAGCACAAGCTTATGCATCCTATGGTTTCCCTTGTATGAAAAAGTTAATAAGCCAGACGTGGTGGTGCATGCCTGTAATCCCAGCACTCAGGAGGCTGAGACAGAATTGTTGTGAGTTCGAGACCAGCCAGGGCTACAAAGTGAGCTCAAGTCCAGCCTGAACTGCATAGCGAGACCTTGTCTCAAAAAAAAACAAAAACAAAACAAAACAAAAAAAAAAGAGTTAATAAAAGGGGGAGAAAGACAAAAGACAAAGTAGAAAAAGGAATTCCAAGTATGTTTCTGTTGTCCTTCTCTGGTTTCACTGTCATATGGTGTGTTGTAGTCAGGGTTTGCAAAGGAATAGATGTAATACAGGACACACAATTTATAGGATTATTCTATAATATTCACCCCAAAAGTCAAATGCAGAAGAGTACAAGAGATCTGTCCATGCGCTAGAGACACAAAAAATCCAGCTGAGAGCCTGGACCCCACAGCAATGTCCGTACGAGTCCAGCGGAAGACTAGAGCTCATGTTAGTGTCCTTCATGAGTCTAGATGGAGGTGTATAGCCCATGACAATGTCCCATGCAAGTCTATATCAAGGCTCTGCACTGG
>NW_004955466.1:2774673-2775771 GCF_000276665.1 Chinchilla lanigera | reverse complement strand
TGAAGGTGCCAAAGATTAAAATGGCCATTACAACAAGTACTCTGGCTCCCCATCTCCTGCTCCTTTGTCCCCCCTCCTTTCTTTTTTGCCAGATACCATCCACAGCCCTTGACGAGGCAAAAACCCCACCATTACATTGGACTGGGGACTCCAAACCAGGACCAAGTAAGATGAAAGAAATCCCACCCACAAGTTTGGTTAAAATGAGAATTAGAGTTACATCCCTTATCTTTTCTATCCTGTAACATTCCTGGTGAGTTCTCCCTTGTGATGTCTTAACTGAATAAAGCCCTTAACTCCTATGTGCAAGATATATATATAAGCCAGGTGTGGTGGCACATGCCTGTAAGCCCAGCACTCAGGAGGCTGAGGCAGGAGAATCGTTGTGAGTCTGAGGCCAGCGTGGGCTACATAAGTGAGGTCAAGGCCAGCCTGAACTGCATAGTGAGACCCTGTCTCAAAAAGACCCCACCAAAAAATATTTATATATATAAGAGATAATAGCCATTGGGAATATTTGGACAAACCACAGCACTTCCCGGTTTTGGGTCAAGCATAGTATGTATCAAAGGTCCCTTAATTACTTGAGTGGAGAGGTGAGCCCTCCTATTTCCTGATTTTATTATAGCATGGAGGCTGCAGGCTGTATTTTTTAGGTCGTCCATTTTTCAGACCTTGAGCAGAGAATGTAGGCAGGCTCTTGTACAAATTATTTCCTTTGCTATATAAATACCTAATCTAGACAGTCCCCTGGCCAAGCCTGTACAGATACACTGTCTGGTACAAAATTGTAGTCTTGTTCATTCACTCTTACTACAGTCTGAGTTCAGAAAGCACGATCTTGAAGTGCAGTGGCGCTTTGGTTACTTGGGACATGTCAGACTCGAGCATTTGTGTGATTTCTTACAAGGGCAAAAAGCGAGGCGGCACACCATGGGTAACATATTTCAGTTGATTCCAAAAAGTCAACCAAAGAAATCATTTTTACAGCCTCCAGCCTTTTGAGAGCGCTTTTCAACAACTTGATATTCCTCTCTTCCTCCAAGAGCTGCTCACTTATGTCTACTTCTGTTTTTTCCTTATTCTCCTACTCCTTTC
>NW_004955466.1:2763853-2773129 GCF_000276665.1 Chinchilla lanigera | reverse complement strand
TTTTTTATACATAGAAACACTTTTTTATTCCCGTGTGATTTTATTTCAAGACAACAACGTCAGAATTCATAGAGGGATCATCAATCATTTCTTCCAATAAGTGCCACTGTGATATTCTTTAGCATAGCTCCCATTAATGCTTACTCAGATTCACTTTTTTTTTTTTTTCTGGTACCGGGAATCGAACTGATGACCTTGCGCTTGCCAGGTAGGCACTAGTACCACTGAGCTGTATCCCGGCCCTGGTCCTGGCCCTTCTTTTCTATGGCTTTCTTTGCTTTCATAGGTCCACCATTAAGAACTACAGCTAGCAAAAAAGCAACAAAAATTTGTCTTAATGTAGCATGATAAATATACCTGAAATGAGACAATTTTTTAACCAACCAAAGTCAGATGACTTTGGATTCTATGTGACCCTGTGGAGAACCATGACCATCACTAACATACCTCAGAGACTGTAATTTTTTTATTTTTTATTTTTTGGTTTTTTTCCGGTACCGGGAATCGAACTCACGACCTTGCACTTGCCAGGCAGGTGCTGTGCTGCTGACCTAAATCCCCAGCCCTGTTGTAATTCTTGATACACTGTGTCAACCTGAGACACATTTAGAAGTTTAACTAAATGACACAGCAGGGAGCCAGGGTCCTCGCTTTGTGAACATCCTCAGCCTGTGCAAGAGGAGGGCAGAGAGATGGTGTGAGTGTTACACCCGCCCTGCAGGGTGGGAGCCTGCTTACAATATGAGGGAGGAAGAGAGGCTTGTTCTACCTCCCCTTTTGCTCTTGCTGCTTTTGCTGTCTTCTGTTGCCATGAACTATTGCCCCTGTGCCATGTGCCACCCTGCCTTGGAGCCAGCTGGTTATGGACTGAAACCTCCACAAACTGTGAGCTGAATAAACCTTTCCTTCCTTAATTTTGGGTAGGGGTATTTTGTCTCAACCATGAGAAAAATGTAAGACGAGGAGATAGCGGCATGTAAGAGGGCAGCACGGGTCCAGAGTGCTTCTCCTGCTCTGCATGCTGCTGGCCTCTGGAGGTGGACCTGAGTAAGGGCAGAGCTGGGGACAAGCAGCTGGCCCAGGCCTGGAACTGCATAGACCCCCTCCTGTGACTTTTGTGGAACAGACTCCCTGCGAAGCCTGCTCGCTTTACCCATGCTCAGTCTGCTTGAGCTACTGAAAGAAAATCCCCTCAACCGGTGTCTATACAACAGAAGTTTCTTCCTGGCAATTCTGGAGGTTGGCTTTCTTTCTTTCTTTCTTTTTTTTTTTTCCTTGCTTTTTGGTTTTTTTTTTTCCAGTGCGGGGAATCGAACTCACGACCTCGCACTTGCCAGGCAAGCACTGTGCCGCTGAACTAAATCCCCAGCCCAGTTCTGGAGGCTGGGAAGTCCCAGATCGAGGCTGGAGCTGATTTGGTTCCTGGGAAGGGCCTGCGTCCTGGTTCGCAGCCTTCTCCCTGTGCCCTCATGTGCTGGGATCAGAGCTATCTCTCCGTGGTTCAGTTCCTTCTTTGAGGGCACACGCCCTGCTGAAGAGGCTCCAGCCAAACCAGTCACCACCGCCGGCTCCAGTCCAAACACCATCACATGGATCAGGGCTTCAGGGTATGAATCTGGAGCAGGGGATGCAAACACCCAGTCTTCAGCCCCTGAAGGGAAGGTAGCAAATCAGGGCTGCCCACCCCGTCTCTGCCCAAGGGCTCGAACCCTTGCACCTTGCGGTCTCACACCTTCTTCTGCCTCAGAAACAGCGTCAGGAAGACCTTTCTGCCTGGGGCCCTGCGTCAGGATTGGATTCCAGGGCGGTGGCCTCCTCCTGCCCCTCGCCTTGCTCTTCCCCGGGTTGGGCAGGCTCAGGACCCCTGGGACCCTGAGAGCTCTCATTCTGTGACTCTGAGCTCATCTAGAAGTGTTGAAGGCACGGGTACACACGCTCACACCCTCACACACTCACACACGCTCACACGCACACATGTGCACACACAGGCCAACCTTCCAGGCTTCTCTAACTGCCAGCTGGCTCCAGTCTGGGTCTTGGTCCTGGGGAGGGGTGGCCAGTAGAAGCCGCAGATCTCTTTGCTGATGGAAATCTGGCCATCCGCTCAGCCTGTGCACTAATGGCCGTTGAGAGTTCAAGTGTGGCCAGCAGGAGGAGCTGCAGGATACATTCTGCCCGGTTGGATTTAGACCTCAGCCACAGGTGGCTGGTGGCTAGCAAATTGGACAGAGCGGATCCAGACCAGTAGGGATCGCTGTGCTTTCCGAATTGAGAACAGGGCTGATGAGTGGGAGTGGACAGACAGGGCAAAATATCTGGAATTGGGCCTGGACTGGCCATTCACACCTGTGGCGTCTGTGCTTGAGGTCCAGTTCAGCTTTAAAAACCTCAGCATCGGGGCTGGGGATTTAGCTCAGCGGCACAGCGCCTGCCTGGTAAGCATGAGGTCGTGAGTTTGATTCCCGGTACTGGAAAAAAACCAGAACAAAGAAAACCTCAGCATCACACCCGACTCATATGCTTTTCCTTCTTTTTCTCTTGGCAGCACTGGGGTTTGAAGCCAAGGCTCCGTGCCTGCTGCGCACTGACCCACACGCCAGCCCTGCTGAGGCCTGTGAACACCAGTTCTCGGAGGGAGGCCCAGCCCATCCGTAGAGCTCCACATTGCTGCTTGAAGAACAGGGTTTGGCTATCGGTGAACCTCAGGAACAAAGGGAGTGGCAGACCCAGCAGGAGCCCACAGGCCTCTCCTGAGGGGGGGCAGATGTCCAGGGCTTTCCTCCTGCCTACAGTTCTTTGCTTGCTGTCTGAATCTTGCCACTTACAGGTTGGCTTTTGTTCTCTTTTTAAAATGCAGTTCCTGAGCCAAGTGTGGTGGCGCACACCTCTAATGCCAGCACTCGGGAGGCTGAGGCAGGAGGATCTCTGCAAGTTCGAAACCAGCCTGGGCTACAAAGTGAGCTCAGGGCCAGCCTGAACTGCATAGCAAACCCTGTCTCAAACAAAGCCAAAAAACATAAATAAATAAATTAAATTAAATGCAGTTCTTGGGGCTAGGGTGTAGCTCAGTGGCAAAGAACCTGTCCAGTTTGCGTGAGGCCCAGGATTCAATTCCCAGAACTGCCTGATAAATAAATAAAATAAAAATGTCTAGCACCTCTGAGGAGAAGAGGAAGGTCATTGGAAGGGAGGAGTGGGGGGAAAGGTGGGTCTGGTGGAATCTCAGAAGTCCGTGATTCACTCACAGACCTGGGGGACACAGGGTTCCCAGAGCAGGAGCAGGGGCGGGGGACGTGCATGGGAAGAAGCTGAGGAGAAGGTGGGAAACAGAGCAGGTTTGGGGAGATGCCAAAGGCAAACTTGCAATGAGCTTCAACTCCAACGGCTTTTCTGGGGGTTCTCCAGCTGCCTTGCCCTCTCCACCCCAGGGCCTTTGCATGGGTAGCTCCCTCCTGTGTTCCTGGTCCTCTCTGGCTTCTGCCAAATTCACTCCCCTTTCTGCCCCCTCAGCTTCCACCCTAAGGGCCACTTTCCCAGGAAGGTCTTCCCAGTTCCCAGCCTTTAGATTCCATGTGTAATTTCCCTCAGTATCATGGGGAACCCGGCTCAGATACCAAATTCCACGGAGGCTGAAGTCCCTTAAAGTATTATTGAAATACTGTTATAAAATCATACTATGCCCAATTTTAAGAGAAGAAATTCTCCCTAGTGGCCACTAGGGGGAAGCCATGTCTCAGGCCAGTGAGCTGTCGCTGGCAGGTCAGGTCCTTGGTGTTCAGGATTAGGCAGGCAGTCCTGGGGTCTGTGGCTCTGGGAGGAGAAGCTGAAGCAGGTCACCCTTTGCCTGTGGAACCCTCCCGCTGCACCCAAAGCACGCTCAGACACGGCTTCCGGTCTGCGGCCCCAGGCTCCACCAGCCAAGGGCTCGGTTCTAGCATAAAAGACAAGTTCGGTTAGTTTATAAATAGGCAGTTAGGCTGGGTGTGTGGTGGTGCACGCCTGTAATCCCAGCACTTGGGAAGCTGAGGCAGGAGAATCGTTGCGAGTTCGAGACCAACCTGGGCTACAAAGTGAGCTCAAGACCAGCCTGAACTGCATAGACAGACCCTGTCTCAAAACAACAACAAAAAAAGGGGGGTAGATAAGAACCCTAACTCCCAGAGAAGAAACTTCTGCCAGGCTTGTGGGTGCACAGCTGTAATCCCAGCACTTGGGAGGCTGAGGCAGAAGATTGCCTTGAGTTTGAGGCCAGCCTGAGCTACAAAGCAAGACCCTATCTCAAAAAACAAACAGACCAAAAAAAAACAAACAAACAAACAAACAAAAAAAAAAACAACAAAAAAAACCAGTTACCACAACAAACTTCGTAGGCAGAATATGTTAAATCAACAGCCAGCTCCTAATCTGGGACCCCTCCTGGATACCCACCAGGGGCTATTGATCTTTTTCCTTCCAATAATCATTCTCCTGAGTTCCTCCTTTTCATCCACAATTTTATTCTTCAATTTAGGCAGTGAGATGGGTTTGTGTGGTTCATTCGGAGTTAACTGTTTCACCAGAACTTATCTTGCCGTTATTTCTACCTCTGTTTTTACATCTATTTTATCTCTCCAGTTCTACTGAAATACTAGCTAATCTGAGAAACTCATGCACACTGAAGAGGTAATGGCAGATGGGTTAGTGTTTAGCCCTTCTGAGGAGCTCAGACTGAAGGCGCTTCGATCCCAAAAAATGTCGATCTAATCTTAGTTTCCTCAGGCCCTGCATAGGGGGTTATATAACTCAGGACCCTGTGTTTCTGGTATCTTCCGCCCCTGAGACAAGACCATCCTGGAAGTCCTCGCACGCAATTCCTAGGCTGCCCACTAGGTGTCTCACAGGAGCACAGGGCGTCGTCTCAGCCTCCACCTCTGCCCTCCCCCTGGGGTGGGCGCGCCGGCTGCCTCCCCCACACTCAGATGCAGCCCACAGGTGTCTTTTTTTTTCCCTCAATAATTTGTTTCATTATAAAGTTCCTTTAATTTAAACAATTGTCAAATATTAGTAATAGCACAAGATTGAGCGATCAATTAACAACTGGGAAACTAGAAGGAAAATCCCGTTATTGTGCTACCAAACCCAGCGTTTAGCACAGCAAGTGGAGACGCAGCAAGGATACAGGCACCGGTGCCTGAAGCTCCCTGGAACAGCCCAATACTCAGAGGCGGAGAAAAGAGGAAAAAGTCCAGGTGGGGGTGGGGATAGAAGGCAGAGATTATAAAAGCCTTTTATTCTGTCCCCAGAGGCGGTACGGAAGTAAAAAAAAAAGTCTACATTTTACAAATTTATATAATGCCGGGCGTGGTGGCACACACCTGTAATCCCAGCACTCGGGAGGCTGAGGCAGGAGGGTCGCTGTGAGTTTGAGGCCAGCCTGAGCTACAAAGTGAGCTCAAGACCAGCCTGAACTGCATAGCGAGGCCCTGTCTCAAAAAAGAGGAAAAAAAAAAAGGACCAAAAAGGACATGGGCTTCAGCGGCAGCTGAGAGGCAACATAGTCACAGAGGTCACAGCCAGCAGGGCAAATATTGCCCAAGGAAAATGCTAGTGTTGAAGCTGGAACAGCTTTAAGGTCATTCAAGTTCACACAAATCTCTCAGCTTTCCTATCTCTTCCTGTTTGATTCTATGACCTTTCTTGTAACTTGTGGTCTTTTACTTTTTTTTGTCTTTTTTGAGACAGGGTCTCACTCTGCAGTTCAGGCTGGCCTTGAGCTCACTTTGTAGCCCAGGCAGGTCTCAAACTGGCAATGATCCTCCTGCCTCAGCCTCCCGAGTACTGGGATTACAGGCGTGCGCCACCATGCCCGGCTAACTTGTGGTCTTAAACTCCTGTTTTATAAAACCCAAAAGGAAAATGCAGAAGAAATCAGACACTAGAGGCTATGTTAGGAGGAACATACAAAACTATGAGTACGAGGAACATACAAAACCATCACTAAGATGAAGGAAGGAGAGCCACAGCAAATGCAGAACGTGCTTGTTCCTTGTTGGAACCAGCCCTGCGCTAGGGGTTAGGAGATATAATCGGTTATCTTCCAGTAGCGGCCGTGTGTGGCTCACCGTGGTCTCACCAGGACCCTGGTAAACTAGTCGGAATCTCTCCACGGTCTCTGCCCTCACAGCGGCAGCTCTTACTACCGCCACCTGCTGAGCTGTCAGCCTCAGTGACCTAGCGAGTGGAAGGAAGTCAGAAGTGGGTAAGGCACAGATTAAGGAGGGATAAAGGGAATTAGACGATCCGTGCAGCCCAGCCCTTTTAATCAGCCTGCCGCTTGCTGGTGACAAGGGGCGGTTTCCGTCGGCGAAGGTCCCGTGGGGTGGGAGTGTGCTCGCCGGTGAGCTCGGTCCTATCCGGGCCCGCGGTAGGCAGTGGCTTGATCTTCATCTCTGCTTTAGCCATGTTGTAATCTGCGGCATCTACGTATTTTTGCCCTTTTTGCAATCGTTGCCTTAAAAAATTGGAACCTCCAGGCTTCTGTCCCAGGTGAGGATACCTTGCTTTTGGTTTTGCTTCCTCAGCTTTCTCTGGACTGGTCATTCTCTTGCATTTCCTTCTGTCCTTGGCGGACGCGCACTCCTCTGCGGGCGGGTGCGTTGCCAGAGGAGTCTCCGTGACCAGGCCGAGGCCGCCCTCTCCCAGTCCTGGATCCCTGCTGCCTGTGACCCCGAGACCCTGTGTCCCCAGCCGCGAGACCCCTGAGCACTGCCTAAAGCTCTGCTCGCTCCCCCGATCACAGCCGCAGTCACAGAGGATGCACACCGCTTTCCGCACGCCTGGCGCTTGACCACGGATGGACCCTTGTTAGGACCCCTGGTCTGAAAGAGACATTTGAGGCTGAGGGAGGTGAAGTACTCTGGTCCGGTCACACTGAGAGCGGTCTAGCAGGAAAGCCCGAGACGAGAGCAAAGTGTTCTAGGATCACGGAGCGGAAGAAAGGATGTGAGGGCTCACACTGATTCTCGAGTTTTACATAAACTAAGAGGTGAAATAACACGTCAGATTCACAGAGATGAAACCGGCTGAAACCTTACCAGAAATGGGTCATTCTCCTCGTAACAATAGCAGTGAGGACATCTAACATTTGTTTAGTGTTTACTATATGCCAAGTGCCAACAATAACCTATATTGCTTTTTTTTTTCTTTTTGAGGCAGGGTCTCACTATGCAGTTCAGGCTGGGCTTGAGCTCACTGGGTAGCTCAGGCTGATCTCAAACTCATGACAATCCTCCTGCCTCAGCCTCCCAAGTGCTGGGATTACAGGCATGCACCATCACACCCGGTTCTATTGCCTTATCTAATTTATTTTTGTGTGTGTGTGTGGTACTACAACTTGAACCTTTACCATTGAACTACATCCCCAGCCTCTTTTAATTTTTTTTTTTTTTTTTTTTTGAGGCAGGGTCTCACTATGCAGTTCAGCCTGGCCTTGAACTTTGTTCATGTAGCCCGGGCTGGCCTTGAACTCATAGGGATCCTCCTGCCACACCGGACTCTTTTAATTTTTGAGACAAGGTCTCCCTATGTCTCCAAGGTATGACTTGAACTTGCAGTCTTCCTGCCTCAGCCTCTCAGAGTGCTGGGATTACAAGTATGTGCCATTGCACCTGGCTGTAATTTAATTCTTTTAATAGTCTTATAAATTGGAACCAGGGCACTGTTTTGTTTTGTTTTGTTTTGTTTTGTTGTTGTTCTTCTTCATTGTACATTAAATTTTTAAAAATGTATTATTTCAATAAAGATGTAGAGTTGACAAATGGAAAAAAAAGCTACAGTGTGTCCCCCTCCCACTCTTCCATCCTGTGTCTCATTCCCACGCAACTGCTCTTGATTAGTGACGTCAGTCCAGTACACTACAGTTTTGTTTGTTTGGTTTTTGTCTTTGTGAGATAGGATCTCGCTATGCAGTTCAGGCTGCTCTTGAACTCACTGTGTAGCCTCCCAAGTGCTGGGATTACAGGCATGCACCATCACACCCGGCTCTATTGCCTTATCTAATTTATTTTTGTGTGTGTGTGTGGTACTACACAGTACCACAGCAGTTCAGGCTGCTCTTGAACTCACTGCCCCTGTTGGCCTCTAACAGGGGCAGCCATCCTCCTGCCTCAGCCTCCCACATGCTGGGATTACAGGCGTGCACCACCACGCCCAGCTCATGCTTTACAGTTTAAACAATGTTTTCCCATAAATGATCTCACTGGACCCCAGAATCAATTCACCAAGGTATTTTGGCCACAAATAAGTATTGCAGACAGGGAGTCCTGCTCCAAGAGGTGACCTGCCCAGAGGAGGCATCTAAAAACAACGGCAGAGCCGGGACTCAGAGCCCAGTGGTCTGAAGCTTTGGCTTACACCCCGCTCCCTCTTGGCAAAAAAGCCCTGGGCACTTAGAACCTCCAAGGCCATAAATAGTGTGCCTTGTACAAAGAGAGACTCGTGGTTGGTCAGGAAACAGGAAAAGTCCCATCCTTTAATGAGTGTTTACATTCCAGAGTGGACTGCACTCTCTCTGCTCGCAGGCAGGTTTACAAGGACTCTTCTTCTTCCAGCTGATCTCACAGGGAAGTCTGCAGGGACGCTGGGCGGACCAGAGTCCTAGAGCCACTGTAACAAGTCACCACGAACTGGACGTGGACGGCCTGTGTCTCCAGACCCCGACCCTCCCACGATCCAGGAGCCCAGCAGTCTGGACGGGGTGGATGCCTGCGCAGGTTCCAAGGGGGAACCTGTTCCGGGGCTGCTGCCAACTTCCGGTGGGTGCCGGCACCCTTCAGAGGGCCTTGGTTTGCAGATGCATCTCTCCAGCCTCTGCCTCGGCCGCCACGTGGCTCCTCCTCTGTGTGTTTTCTTTTTTTTTTTTTTCCAGTACCGGGAATCGAACTCATGACCTCACACTTGCCAGGCAGGCACTGTGCCACTGAACTAAATCCCCAGCTGCTGTGTTTTCTCCTATAAAGACACCAGTCATCAGATTTGGGGCGCACCCTAATCCAAGTATGATCTCATCTGAATTCTGCTTGTGAAGACCCTGTTTTGAAGTAAGGTCACATTGAGATTCTGAGAGGACGTGAATGTTGAGGAAACACTATTCAGCTCAGTACAGTGTCTTCCTGTCTCATTCAATAAATAGGGATGGTGCTTCTAGAATATTCTGAGGCTACCCTAGTGAGCAGTCCTAAGCCAGGAAGGAAGTGCCGGCACGATGTTGCCCATCCTAGAGGGAGGGAAAAGGAAAGA
>NW_004955466.1:2745320-2763732 GCF_000276665.1 Chinchilla lanigera | reverse complement strand
TTCTATTTTGGAGATAAGGTCTTTCCATATAGTCCAGGCTGGCCTCAAATTTGTGGTGATCCTCCTGACTCAGCCTCCTGAGTGCTGTAATCACAGGTTTATACCACCATGCCCAACAAAATAGTTTTATTTTAGGGAGCGTAAGAAAGAATAAGAGTGAAACAGAGGCTTACACACAAGAATTGCGTGCCGGGTGTGGTGGCACATGCCTGTAATTCCAGCACCCGGAAGGCTAAGGCAGGAGGATAGCTACAAGTTTGAGGGCAGTCAAAAAAACCAAAATAAACCAACACAAAAAACCATTCAAAGAATAATAATGTAAATAGTGGGGAACTACTTTAACTTGGAATAAATGACATTGTTTTCTCTTTTGGGCGTTTTTTGAGAAAGGGTCTTGCTATGCAGTTTAGACTGGCCTTGAACTTACGGCGATCCTCCTGCCTTCGCCTCCTGAGCACCAGGATTACAGATGTGCACCACCACACCTGGCAATGATACTGTTTTCAAATAAAAATTGTATTTTATTTTTTTGTTTGTTTTTTGTTTTTTTCCAGAACCGGGAATCGAACTGACAACCTCGTGGTTGCCAGGGAGGTGCTGTGCCACTGAGCTAAATCCCCAGCCCCCCAAATAAAAATTTTAAACAAGAAGAATAAAAGAAAACATGAGTGAAGGGACTCATCTTGAACCTGTTTGTGAAGTCTAAACAGAATAAAGACTAAAGTGGCAAATAAATACAAAATGAGACGTAGCATATAATTTGACAATTAGTAAAATAGCTGGAATATGAAGGAGCAAAATAGCCCAAAAAGTGCTTTTTTGGTGAAAACTGGGTGGTGAATTTAAAATAATTGGTCATGACAATATTTTATTACAATAAAGAGAAGTTAGGGAAATAGGATAGATTTTAAAAATAGATTCAAGTTATTTGTCACCCAGGCTGGCCTCGAATTCTCAACAATCCTCCTGCCTCAGGCTCCTGAGTGCTGGGATTACAGGTTCGTACCACCGTGTCTGGCCTGGGAGTGCTCATTTTATCAACTGGGCCAGGTGATTCATTACTGCACTCCTTTGAGAGCCGCTAGACTCTGAGCAAACCACAGACCACATGGCATTTGCAGGGCAGAGCGCAGGAGTATCAGACCCAGAACATGGGCAGAAAGGACAGGGAGAGTGAGGGCAGCAGAGGGAACACCACTCCGGGCAGGGCCATGACAGACACGGAGCTAAAGTCCCCGGATGTTCATGATGTTGTGTTTTGCTCTATCTGTTATTTTTAAAATGCATCAAGGTTCACGCGGGTTTCCATTTGCCAAACCTCCAGGAAGGTCACTTGAAGAGTTAGCAGACGTCCTACCCAAACTCTGCAGGGTTCATGCTTCAGGTCACCCGGCCTGGATGCCACCTTGGACTGACTACCAGTCCCCAGGGGATAAAGAGGCCTTTCCTGCCTCGGATTCCACCCACTGGCACCACGCCGCTGTGTCCTTGGCCGGGTCTTCTGTGGAGCTGTCGCCCCTTCATCAGGACAGTTCGCTTACCACGCAGTCTTGCACCAAATAAGAGGAAACAAAACAATAATAGAAATAGAAAAAATAACAGTGTAGCTCAGTGGTAGAGCACTTGTCTAGCACACACAGGGCCCTGGGCTTAATCTCCAGCACTGCAAATGAAACTTTAAAAAAAAAAAAAAAAACTAAATTAAAAGGAGGTTAGTGAGCAGGTACTGGGGAGCTGAGCATGTCTTTCTGAGGAGGAGGAGGAGGACAGTTCTGATGAGTGCGTTGCTATTGCAGTTCTGAGCCCCTCGGCTCCCCTAGCAGGGTTTGCTCCCCACAGGGCTGATCCCTGCTTTCCACAGAGGCGGGGCTCCCGGAGCCCACAGAGCCTTCTCGCTGGAGCCTTGGGGTTTCTTGCCAGGATCTGTTGATGTCGCAAGATCAGTTCAGTCAATTCCCCCAAGAAGGCTGGGCCAGGGCTGGGCCAGCCCAGGTGCCCGTGTGGGAGGGGAGAGTCCACTGTACTCGGGAGTCCTTGGGGGACTTTGGGGAAAGCCAGGCAAAGCCAAACGACACACCCACAACTCTGTCCTCAGTGCTCTGCAGCGCTGAGGAAGGGTATGTTCATCTCCCCCACCCCTGCCTTGAACTCAGTATGTAGCCCAGGCTGGCCTCAAACTCGCAGCCATCCTCCTGCCTCAGCCTCCCGAGTGCTGGGATTACAGGCGTGCACCACCACACCTGGCCTCACACCTCCTATCAAACAGTTCAGCTCCTTGACATTCTGGCTCCCCACACTTCCTGGGCCCTCGCGCGGTCTTCGGCTGCCTTGCACGGCCCAGCAGAGGGAGCCCCCTTTCCATGAGGGAGAGCAGCTAGGGAAAGTGCCTTCGGGACACTGAGCTGTCCCTGTTCTGTCTCCATCCAGCACCCGGCATTATCACACTGCCGCCTTCAGCTCTCTTGCAAGTCCTTCCCACGAGATCAGGAACCAGCCAAGACAGCAAATGCAGCACCTTCCGGCCCTGTGCAGGGGCCCGGCCTCTGGAGGGAGGAAGGAGACCGAAGGCGCTCAGGCTTGCCAGTGGACCTTTCATCTTTCAACCCAGTCTTCCTCCCTGCCTCCCTCCTTTCCTTCCTCCCTCCCTGCCTCTCTTCCATCTTTGCTTTTCTCCTTTCTTTATTTTTTCTTTCTTTCTTTTCTTTTTTTTTTTTTTTTTTTGAGACAGGGTCTTGCTATGCCGTTCAAGCTGGCCTTGAGCTCGCTTTGTAGCCCAGGCTGGTCTCGAACTCGCAGTGATCCTCCTGCCTCAGCCTCCTGAGTGCTGGGGTTACAGGCGCGTGCCACTGCGCCCGGCTTGCTTTTCTCCTTTCTTTTGCACACTGGAGGCCAGGTATGTCTTGCGTGCCTATTATGTGTCCGACATTGTGCCAGGAAACTACAGCCACGAACCAGCACGACCTGGAAGTTACGGCCCAGGAGAGGAGGTAAAAAATAAACAGGCAATCAAAGTCCCGAAGTGCCATGAGCAATTGTAACGAGTGCCGGGAAGGCAGTGAGCAGGTGCTGCAGTCGGAAGGCAGAGGGCGCTGCTGCACAGGGATGGTCGGGGAAGGCCTCGGCAGAGTCGGGGTGGTGGAGCTGCTGACCCAGATGCATCCGGCAGAAGGAGTGCAGGTGCGAAGACCTCGGAGGGAGAGCGCGGTGTGTTTGGGGACCTCAAATTTACTGGGGCTGGAGTTTAACCAGTGAGGGCCAAGGCCTACGGCCCGATGTGGTGAGAAGGGTGGGCGTGCCCGGGTCAGGCAGGCCAGGTACAAAGTTTTGATTTTCGTTCGAGTGTAATGGAAAATCACAGAAAGTGTAAGCGTGGCATGATCAGATATAAACGTTCAAACATCGCTGTGAGCGCAGTCTGAGAAGAGGCTGTGGGTGGGATGGAAGGCAGGGGCGCATGCAGGAGCCACTGCAGCCTCCAGGTGAGAGAGGGTGCAGTGCCCGCTGTTGGTGTGCAGAGAGAGGCAGGGAGGCTTAAGATGTATTTGGGGCCAGGCATGGTGGCGCAGGCCTGTAATCCCAGCCCTCGGGAGGCTGAGGCAGGAGGATCGTTGCTAGTTCGAGGCCAGCTTGGGCTACAAAGTGAGCTCAAGGCCAGCCTGAATTGCATCGCGAGACCCTGTCTCAAAAAGACAAAAAAATAAAAAATAAAAAAAAGATATAGTTGGGAGATGGCACCTGGTGGGCTTCTTGAGGGGCTGAAGTGAAGAAGGGGGAGGATTCAAGGCTGAACCCCTAGCTGGGTGCAGTGGGAGGCTGAGACAGGCGGATCGCCTGTTTGAGCCCAACCTGGGCTACATCACAAGACCCCGTCTCCAAACAAAAGGCCGAACCCTGATTTCCAACTTCAGCTACCGCATGGTGGGAGGTCCAATTATCCCAGTGGGGAGGACTGGTGCGAGGGAGGGTAGGCACAAAGGCTGGGCCCTGGGGACAGGCTTGCTCGTCTTAGGCTTGTCTGATTCTGAAGTCAAGGAATCCGTTGCCTCTGTTCCTTCCCAACCAGCTGACAAAACCCCATTTTACAGGCGGAGAAAACGGCACTTGAGCCTGGGAGACCAGAGTCGGGGCTGGGAGCGGATACCTAGGAGCCAGTCTCCCTGTTAGGGCCTTCTGCCCCCAGAGGGAGGGCCCTGCCTCATGTCACCACACCCAGTGCAGCCCGGCTATGCGACCTCAGGATCGCCTCTCTAACTGCAATTCCCTCAACTGCAAGACGGAAATAATCACCTTTTCTACGGGCGTCTCGCGGGGGTTAAACGAGATCATGGGATTTTGGTGGGGGCCCGCCTCACCAAGACAACCAACACCAACACCAACACCCACCAACACCGCCTCACCAACACCAAGACAAACACCTGCCCGTGCTGCTGTTGTTGAACATGAGGAGACCATCCAGAAGGAGAAAGGTGACGCCATCAGTCCCCAGAGCTGGTGGGAAGTCCCAGCATCCGGGATAATGAGCCGTGGTCTACGAGGCCCGAGCCGTAAGGCCACACTTACACGGTGCTGGCCTCTCCAGCCCCTGAGCCCAAGGGATTGATTATTATGCCTATCTCGTGGGCTCATGGGTTTGTGGGGAAATTTAAATGAATTTGTTTTTGAGTACAAAATATGCAAGGCATTTAGAATAGTGCCAGGAATGGGCTCTCGTTGGCATCTGAGTTGTAGCCCTCAAGGCCTGGGGCATCTTTGTTCATAGAGTGTAGATTTCTGTTCCTTCCCTTGCAGGAAGAAAGCAGGGCTGGCCTGCTACAATTCGGAATGGACAGTTGTAGAAAGGGCCAAAGCTGAAAGATTAATCCGACCGTAGTAGGTCTTTACAATGGACTTAGGAGTTCTTGAGATTCCAGAGTTTCTAAGTTTCAGATGTCAGAGCAGTATCAATCTACAGAGACATGTTTCCAATTCAGGGAAAAATACAAAGGACTTACTCCATTTTTTTAAAAAAAATCTAAACATACTTCTCTTTCTTTTCACTTCATTTCATTTGTTTGTTTATCTTTTTCTGGTGGTGGTGCTGGGGATGAAACCTCACCAAAATCTTTTTACAAATGTGGAAACGGGGCCCAGAGAGGAGACCAGACCTGCCTAGGTCAGAAGCCTGGTTTGTGCCAGACCTGGTGCTACCGCCTGGGTGTCCTACTTCTGCCTGATGCTCTTCTCATCAGACACTGCCATAGTTCCTTTGGGCCTTGTGGTGGACTGACAGCTGGTGGTCAACTTATAACCCCCAGCTGAGCTGAACCAGCGTGGTGCTGGGTGTGGGAGGCCCACCTGAGGACTGTTGCCGGCAGCACAAGAGGCAGAACTGGAGAAGAAGAAGCTTAGAAGCTGTTTGGAGGCTGTTGGAAGCTGTTAGGCAGCTGCTAGGGAGCTAGGGTTTCTCTTGGGCTATTCTCTTGGAGGAGCTCGTCGTGCTGGCTTTCCCGATGAATTGGCTGTCCTCATTGGAGGAGGAGCACAGGACCTTGTCCCTGAGAACGGCTGTGGTTCACTTTGGCGGGGCTCTGGGTGTCACTTTGAGCATCACTTCCTGGCTCTGCAGGGGAAGATGGTGCACTGCTCAGTCTCTTGGAGAATCTTGTCTCGTTGGCTTTCCTGATGGGAACTCAGCTGTCCTGATCATTGGAGGAGCCCAGGACCTCACTGTTGCTGAGGACGGCTGTGGTACTTTTCAGGGGAGCTCTGGTTCCTACTTTGAGCGTTGCTTCCCGGCTCCAGTGCACATCCCTCAGCCTGCTAGCACAGATCCTTCACCCCGCTGGCACAGACTTTCTAGCTTCCATCACTGACCTTTGGGCCTTCCCAGTGCAGATCCATGAAACAGGCCTGCTTGAGACATTGCCATTGGCTCTAGGCCTCCAGTTGGACTCATACGAGGCTTTGTTACGGGCTCTAGGTCTTCAGTTGGACTCATATAGGACATTGCCGTGGGATCCAGACCCTCAGCTGGATTCCTTGGTCTTTAGTGTGTGGACAGATTTCCTGCACACTCTTGTATATGATTCTTTGGGTGACTATTATAAATAATCTTATAAAATATGTGTCCTGTATTATATTGTTCCCTTGCAAAGCCCCAAACTATAACAGACCTCTTTCGCTTGCAAGTGATTGGAACCCGACTTATACTGGCTTAAGCAAAAGGCGAACTCAAGAATTTCAACCAGAAGGAGAAATAGATTCTTAGCAGAAAAAAAAATCACTGGATGAGCAGAAAACCACTGGAAACAGATGCCCTCCGGGGCAAAGTCTCTCTTCTGTGGTTCAAAACTCATAACTAGGCTTTCCTATCTCTTCTGTAGTCCCACCTCTACCACTACCATCACACACACACACACACACACACACACACACACACACACTCCTCATTCTGAGTAGGTCTTCTAGGATCCATTCACTGATCCATTCATCCCACAGTGACTCAGGCCTTCTCCGGGGATGTACCGGCCAGGAGTGTCTCACTAGCCCAGATCCAACCAATCTCTCTTGACCCTCAGGGATGGAGTGACCTCTCCAGCAAAGTTGTTGGACCACATTGTCCCTATAACCTTTCAGCCAGTTTATTGTCTGGATAACTTTGTTTGCTTGTTTGTCTTTTTTGTTTTTTTGAGACAGGGTCTCACTATGCAGCTCAGGCTGGCCTTGAGCTCACTTTGTAGCCCAGGCTGGTCTCAAACTTGCAACGATCCTCCTGCCTCAGCCTTCCGAGTACTGGGATTACAGGCATGAGCCACCATGCCCAGCTTTCTGGATAACTTTGCATTTTCTTTATTGTGTTGCTGATGACAGCACATATCAAAACCAAAATAAAACAATTTAAAAACCAAATGCCAGGAGGCCTGGCTTGTTTGAAGCTGGGTAAACATGTACATTCTCAAAGATCAAAGCTACTTGAAGTGGATGTAAGTTCACATGCAGTGTGCCTTAGTCCCTGGACTGTGGTCTGCAACTGGAATACATGGGTGGGCGGCAGGATTTCCTCGGAGACTCAGCTATGCACTTCCTGCCCACTCACGGGGCTGGGCTCCGGGACTGTGCTAGGGTGGGGAAGGCCCCTCCAGCTGGGCTGCCTCCTGCTGTTCTGATTCTCCCGTCCCCCTGCCTGACGCTGAGCAAGTGAGCTCCCTTCCCTAAGCCCTACTTCCTCCATCTGCAGTGGGCAGGGGGAAGTGAAGGCGGGGAAAGAAGGCAGAGTATCCGTCCTGTTGCAGTGCATTCGTTTCTCACAGAGAGAGCCTCAGAGCTTGCCTTTTCTCTAATCCCCTTTTCTCCGAGTAGAGGGCCAATATTCCAAGAATACTGAAGCCAAAGGATAAAATAGAACATCAGCTTTCGGGGGGTATGCTAGGGATTGAACCAAGGTCTTTGCAGTGAACTAATCTCTAACTCTTTTTAAAAATTTTTTATTTAGAAACAGGGTCTCACTAAGTCACTAAGCTATCCAGGTTAGGCTTGGCCTTGTGATTCTCCTGCCTCAGCCTCTTAGAGTGCTAGGATTACAAGTTTGTATCACTGCACTAGGCTTTATTTAAAGACGCAAAATAGGGGCTGGGGATTTAGCTCAGCCGCACACAGCACTTGCCTGGCAAGCGCAAGGTCGTGAGTTTGATTCCCGGTACTGGAAAAAAACAAAAAACAAACAAACAAACAAAAAGACCCAAAGTATAGCACCAGGTGACCATTGTGTATTCAGCCATTTCCTCTGTGGTTTCCACTTAAAAAGTGGTAGTTCCAAGGAAAGAACCATATATTATCTGCTCACTAATATGCAGGGCCAACTTTTCCAGTGGGGTCAATAAATCCTGTGCCTAGCCCTGTGAGGGTTACAATTATATGTTAATTTGACTGCCCAGGTACTGGGTTAGACATCACTCTGTATGTGTGTTATGGATTAACTATAGAATGTTCCCCCAGAAGCCTCCTGTGCTTAGAGGTGGGGCTATGGGAAGGTGATTGATGGGGTATCAGAGGATTAATGCATTGATGAATTCATAGCTAAATGTGCTGTTAGATCGTGGGGCCTGGTTGAAGGAGGTGGGTCCCTTGGGGGTGTGATCTGACAGGGTATCTTCCTGTCCCTGGCCCCTGCTTCTCTCTCTGGCTCTTTTGCTTTCTTTCTCTGGGGGCTGGGGATTTAGCTCAGTGGCAAAGCGCCTGCCTGCTTTCTTTCTCTGCTTCCAGCTGCATAAGACGAACAGCTTCCCTTTGCCAGGCCCTTCCGCCGGCCATTTCTGCCTTGGAGCCACCTGACAATGGACTGAGACCCCTGAAACCGTAAGTCAAAATAAGCCTTTTCTCCTTGAAGTTGTGCATGTCAGGTGTTTGGTCCCAGCAAGGAAAAGTGATTAATAACAGTGTCTGCAAGGGATATTTCTGGACGAGATTAATGTTTGCACCATTGCCAAGTAAGGCAGTTTGCTCTCCCCAGTGTAAGCAGGCATTATCTAATCTGTTAGAGGTCTGAGAAAACAAAATGTGGAGTAAAGGAGAATCAGGTTCTCTCTGCCTGACTGTCTTTGATCTGAGACTTTTTCTCCTCCTGCCTTGGGACTTGGATTTGGGTTAGAGCTGACACCATTGACTGACCTTGGTCTCCAGCTTGCCAAGTGCAGATTTTGGCCCTTCTCAGCCTCCATACACACATAGAGTATACAACTCTATCCCATCGATTCTGTTTTTCTAGAGGACCCAAACTCATTTGGGCCCCAATTTTTAGGGTCTCATTTAATTATTTTTTTGTCTTTTTGAGACAGAGTCTTGCTACGCAGTTCAGGCTG
Source organism: Chinchilla lanigera (assembly GCF_000276665.1). NCBI lineage: Eukaryota > Metazoa > Chordata > Mammalia > Rodentia > Chinchillidae > Chinchilla > Chinchilla lanigera. The sequence continues at coordinate 2,754,895 of NW_004955466.1, read as the reverse complement.
GGCTTGAGCTCACATTCTCCCCAGGCTGGTCTCAAACTCACCATGATCCTCCTGCCTCAGCCTCCTGAGTGCTGGGATTACAGGCATGTGCCACTACTCTCAGCTCCGTTTAATTTTAATGTATTTTAAAATTAGAAGATGACAGATAGAATGACAATGAATATAGGACAGTCAATAAAATTTGTATTTTGTTTGTCCTTATGCCAATGCAGCCAAAAACTTAACTTCAAATGTACTGTTTGGTGGTATGAACCCATGAAAGCACATGAGTCTAAGACCCAGGCAGGTCATAATGTGGCCTTGCCAACACGCTGCCGCACCTTTGTCCTCGAGGGTAGGAGCCGTGTCCACCCACTGCTTCACTGGGTTGACCAGTATGGTGCTTCTGTGGCCTTCCACTGACCTTGAGGAGGAAGTTATTTTGGGAGTTGTCATGTTGTTTTATCTATTAATAGGAGAAGTATGCATGTGTGCACAGGCTGATGGGTCCACTATGCAGGAGGCGCGGTAAACTGGAGCCAGGTGTAGGATAAGTAACAGCTTCTGCACGTAAGGGTGACCATCGAGGAGCCTTGGTCCTGCTTCCGCTTCCTGTTTCCCTCTGTGTCCTGACCTGGTTCTTGTCTAATTAGGTTAACCTCTCTCTCCTGTAGATTAGGACCAAGTATTTGGGGAGCCTGCAGGAAGTGTCAGACGCTGTTTTCGGCAAAGATAAACAACTGGGCTCTTGCAGCCTCCTGCTCTGGCACATAGGCTGTAAACAAACAGAGTCCAGAGTCCCACGCTGCGGAAGACAGAGCTTAATTCTGCCTGGTGAGAGGCAAGGGCTCTGCACAGCAGGCAGCTCCAGATCTGGGGCAAAGGCACTGCGGGGAGGCGGGCAGGTGGCCCCTCAACTCCCACAGCCAAGAATTTGTTGGTGAGTATCAGAAATGCGGTGAAAGCCACACCTTGTAGAAGTCTAATTTGTTCTGTTACAGCGAGTTTTAGTTACTTTTCTCATCGCTGAGACAAAATACCTGACATCCAAAGTTAAAAGGGGAAGGTTTATTTAGTTCCCAGTGGGCGACGTTTCAGTCCATATCAGCTGGCTCCAAGGCAGGGTGGCACACGGCAGAAGGATAATGGTTCATGGCAGGGGAAGACAGCAAAAGCAGCAAGAGCGTGAGAGACAAGCCTCTTTCTGTCCCTTATGTTGTATGCAATCTATCTGCCCAGGGTTCGAGTGGCACTCACACCCAGCGCTAGACCATTAATCAGTCACAAACTCTCAAATCATCTACCACTGAGAAAGCCTAAGACTGCATGAGTCTTTGGAGGGACATCTAGACTCAAACCGTAACAAAGTGTGAAACTATTTCTTCCAGCTAAAAAGTAGAAACCAGTGCAAATTAGAGATCCAGGTCATAGAAGACTTGCCACTGCCACAAAGTACTCTGTGCCCTGTAACCTTTTTAGTCAACTTTGACGGGAAGAGGAGGAGGGTATTCCAAGCTGATGACCGGCACAAGTGAAGGCGGGAGGCCCAGGTTCTGGGAAGGGCAGGTAGTCCTGCACCATCGCTGGTAGAGAGTCGGGGATATCCTGGTCTGGATAGGGTCCTTGTCCAGAGTGAGAAGTAGGTGCCAGGAAAAGAGCATCCTCCTCCTTCATAGTGAATGTGATAAAGTGAATCTTTTGGCTTCTATACAAGAAGCATGCTTTAGGAACTACATAGGTTAGTGCGACATAATACAAATAGATGCTTGTTCTTTGACTTTGGTTCCTGGCGCAGAGCTCCTAAAACCCCGGGAATTTCCTGAGCGATAGGAATGTCTTTCTCTTTTCTTGGATATCAGGAATCAAACTCAGGACCTTGCTCTGGCCAGGCAGGTGTTGTGCCACTGAGCTATATCGCCGGCCCAGGAATGTCTTCTGCTGTTCATAAAAAAGCTCCTTTTACACACTTGAGTTTATGTGAATAAGGTGGCCCTGCTGGATAGATAACTCTGGGACAAGGTGGTCACCAGGAAGACCAAATGGTGACTGAAGGTTAGATTTTCAGCCTCACCTCCCGGCCTCCGGGAGGGGAGGGGTTAAGATTGGGTTATAAAACTTTTGTTTTGATTTTCAGTCTCATTAAGTTGCCCAGCTTGGCCTTGGACTCACAATCCTCCTGCCTTAACTTCCCAAGTGTTTTAAGATAACAGGCAAGAACTGCCACATCTAGTGGTTATAAAAACTTACTATTATCATTATTATTATTGTTAATTATTGAGATAGAATTTTGCCATGTGGTCCAGGCTACCTTGGAACTCAGTATGTTGCCCAGGCTGCCTCAAACTCATGACAGCTCTCCTGTCTCAGCCTCCTGAGTGGGACTATAGGCATGCGCCACTAAGCCTGGCTTATACCAGCTGTGTAATGGTGAGTCCTGCAGAGGTTCCCGGTTGGTGATCCACTCCTGACCCAGGCATCGGCTCCTCTGAGTGGCCCTGACTTCTCCCCTTTGTAATACAGTGGTAACTGTGAGGAGAGCGTTTTCCTGAGTGAGCGATCAGACTCGAGCGGGGAAACTCCCTATTTTGCGGTCTCTTGGCTGAGCTGGCACCTTACTGCAGACTACTTACGGCCGGCGTCTGAAGTGGGGCGGCCTTGTGGACTAACGGCTTCCACCTGCGGGATCTGATGCTAACTCCAGGGAGACAGTGTCAGAATTAGGTGGAACTGAATTCAGTTTTTGGACACCCAGTTTGTGTGGAAGAATTGGCGAACTCGTGTGGAAGACCAACACATACTTGGTGTGGGGGGAGGATATTCAGTTCAGCAGTGGTGTCAAAAGTGCATGTAGAAATGGCAATGACGCGGGAACATCACCTGCTTGGCTGGAGGGAGGTGAATCACGAAGTGGCGCGGTTTATAGTCTCTTTGGCTTTGGACCAAGCCTGCGAGGAACAGTCCAAAGCACACAGCTTCCCGGGCGTCTCGGTCCATTTTACACTACCGTAGCAGAATGCCTGAGGCCGTGTATAAAGAACAGAAGCTCATTTCTCACAGCTCTGGAGGGAAGGCCGACACGGAGACCCCTGCAGGCTTAGGGTACAGGGAGGGCCGGGCGCTGCTTCCAAGATGGCTCCTTGCTCCTCCTCCACAGCAGATGATCAAAGGGGAAGACTCTACCTAAAGGCTCTTTTGAAAGGGTTTAAATTCACCCATGAAGCTGGAGCTTTCATGGCCTTAGAGGCTCTCACAGCCCCCCAGCCCTTCACTCGGTTGCAATGAAGCACCAAGTAAAGCTTGGTCTTCCACCGCTGGCCTCGGTGCCTTTGGGCAAGGTGGTTCCCTCTCTGGCTTCTGTTTTCTCATCTGTGAAATGGGGGAACTGAACTTGATGATTTGCTAAGCCCTAGTCAGGGCTAAGAGTGGGATTCTGCCCCCTCTAAACGCAGGGAGGGTGGCCCCCAGAGACCGCTAGAGGCCGTGGGGTTCATAGTGATGAGTGCTGAGTGCAGGAATTTTTCAGGGGAGGCAACAGTCTCCGAGTTACTACTGCCCTGCTCTGATCTAGACCTTCTCCGTGAACCTGAACTCTGAGAACCGCATGGAGAGCGGAGCAGGACAATGGAGACCACGATGTGGGTGATCAGAGAGGCGTCCCGTCAAGTCTCTGCCCCCTGCAGCCCTGGCCTCTCCAGAGTACCCCATCTGCAGCGGGGGGGCAACAAGGGCTCCCCGTGTCCATCAGCAGGGGCCTGCTCATCCATCTGATGAGTTCTTAAGACTCAATTAAAGCTTTATTCCGTGTGCACATGACGCAGGCTGCTGGGCTGGGTGATCTCATCAGAGTCCAAAAATGTGCTGCTGCCTTGCAGGATGGGTGGACGCTAACAGGAGTATGTTTAATTGGGACAGATTAGAATCCCAAGCTCAGGTCCACAGAGGCTGACCAGACCAGAGGTCTGTGTGCTGAATGCGGTCTGTGTGCTGAATGCAGCCTTCTGCTTGTTCTGTTTTGCAGGCCTGGGGCTGAACCCAGAGCCCTGTACACACTGCCTGTGTTACAGTCCCAGACTCTTCCTGTTTTTCTGAAATAAAGTTTTATCAGAACACAGCCATGTTCATTTGTTTCTATACCATCCAGGGCGGCTCACGTGCTCCAACCACAGAATTGAGCAGTCCTACAGGGACAAAATCTGCAGCCTGAAGTATTGACTGTCCGCTGACCCTGGAATTAAGACATAGAAGACCAGGATGGGAGCGCCTCAGTCCATTCAGGCTGTTCTACAAAACACCCTAGACAGAGAGGCTTATAGATGCCACAACAATTTATTTCTCACGGTTCTGGAGGCTGGGAACTTCAAGAGGCCAGAAGATTCAGTGTCTCCTGAGGGTCCACTTCGTGGTTCAGAGACTCTTGCTTCTTGCTGTGTCCTCTCATGTTGGAAGGAATGAGGGGGGCTCTCACAGACCCCTTTTACAGGGGCAAAGACCCCATCACCAAGGCTCTGAGCCTTGACCTAGTCACATTAAGAAGGCCTCGCATCCTCAAACCATCACTTAGGGCTTAGGATTTCAGCATATGACACCGGAGGGAGACCACAAATTCATCAAGGATATTTAAATTAATAGCAATTCAAGTGAAAGGTTTTTAAAAGGAGTATAATGAGGCTGCATTCATAGTATGATAATATTAAGACAAGGGTTTTATTAGCTAGTTCTCTTTTGTATGTAAATGGCCAAAAATAAGGCAAAGTCAGCTGAGCACAAGAGGAATGCCCTGGAAGGATATCCTGGAGAAGGCAGGAATTGTCTCTTTGGGACCTTTTCCCCCATCTCTCACTCCTTCTGACTGTGGCCACTTTTCTTTGATATAGTCCGCTTTTGACAAGTGGCTTCCAAAAAATCAAGTTTTCCATCACTAGTTTTTACCAACTTTTCCTTTTTCTCTTCCCCCTCAGCTGAAAGAGAAAATCTCCCAGCCTCCCTTGCAGTAAGACCAGGCGACAGATTGACATCCGACTGTTGTTTATGGGTAGAGGTGACATGCATCACTTTCAGGCCACAGCTGTCCAGAGCTGCTAGGCCTTCTTCATACTCTGCTCATCCCCTTCCTTCCACCTGCTTCTTGCAGTGGAAGGTGACGGTGGGACCTCAGAATGGCAGGATCAGCTGGGCATGGTGGTGTATACTTGTGATCCCAGCACTCAGGAGGCTGAGGCAGGAGGTTTGTTGCAAGTTCAAGACCAGCCTGGACTACAAAGTGAGCTCAAGGCCAGCCTGAACTGCATAGTGAGACCCTGTCTCAAAAAAAAAAAAGAAAGAAAAGAAAAAAGGCAGGACCTTAGGTCTGAGTCACCACTTGCCGGAGCGTTTCCCAGGAGACCTGCGCAATCCTGTTAAACTCTGCATGCGTAAGAAATACATTTTTGTTTGATTAAGCCACTCATATTCAGGATTCACTGGTTTTCATAGCACAGTCTGTTCTGCCTTGACAGATATGCCTGCTGAGTTACGTATCTTACCATTTCAGTCAGCAGAGAGGTCATCAAGTCCAAAAATCCAGGAAGTGAATTAATTGGAGCGTATTACATTGACAGTCCACCTCTTAGCCAATCAGCCGGGCCCAGGAGCTGACTCCTGGGTGACCCTGGACTGTCCCTGGGTAGTCAGGTGGGGAGGCTGCAGTCTGGAAAGAGACCTGGGAAGCTGGAGTGGGGCAGGGAAGGGAGGGCCGGCGAAGGGAGACAGAGACAAGAGAGCTGGCCTGGCTCAGCGTTCACAAAGGGAGCCCTCATTCAGGTTCCTGAAGCCGCTAGAACACGCTGGGAACCGGAAGTGGGGTGGTGAGGCAGAAGCCTCAGCGAACCTGGGCCTGAGAGGCGGAATTAAAGGCAACAGGGCTGGGGCTGGGGATTTAGCTCAGTGGCAAAGCGCCTGCCTGGCAAGCACAAGGTCGTGAGTTTGGTTCCTGGTACCGGAAAAAAACCAAAAAAAAAAACCAAAAAAAAAAAATAAATAAAGGCAACAGGGCTATCTAACTGAGGAAATGGAAGGCAGGGCAGGGACACTGACTCTCTGCAAGGGTGTGAAAAGCCGTCACAGGCCCTGCAGGTGATCTCAGAGTCAGGTGGCCGCCCAGCTTCTGAACATCTCACCAGGAAGGGCCCTCACTGTCCCAGGAGGGGACGCGCTGGCGTCACCAGGCTGCATGAGCCAGCTCTGGTGGAACTGCTGAAGACGGGGCTGTCACATGCCCGGTTGTTTGTCCTTTCCGATACTGAGTCTCAGAATTACCTTAAGGTGTCACCCAGTCTTGCTGAGAGGGTCCAGGAGGAGCTACCAGCGGCCCAGGCCGAGTAAACGCTGCTGAGAGGGAGACATGACCTGGGTTGGATGTGAGCCACGTCGGCCGGAAGCCAGCCTCTCGCAGCCATGGAGCTTCAGCTGAGGGTCACTGTGGGTGCTCAGGAGACCCCGGGAAAGGTGCTTTCTCACTGTGCTCCAGCTCCTGATGCTTGAACCCAAGGCAAGGGGGCAGGGCATGGCGAGTGGGACCAAGGGGACGTGTCACCCAACAAGGGTCCCCAGCCCCCTGTGGCTGACCAGCAGACAACACCTCTCAGAAGCAACTCAGAGGCTAAGACAGTGCTATGTGGTAGAGCATCAAGGTCCTCACCCGGCACTTTATTGTTGAGGCCCAAGTGTTGGTGCGCCCCGAGTTACTGACCGGGCCAGGATCTGAATTCCGCTCTTGCAGCTTTTACAGGAAGCAGGGCAGTGTGGCGCAGCGGTCAGCACAGGCCGGAGCCAGGCCACCTCAGTTTGAATCCTGACTCTGCTGCTTAGCAGCTGTGTGACCTCGAGCAAGGTTATTTGCCTCTCTGTGCCCTGTTTATTGATTCTAAAGTGTGACTAGAGGTGTCACCTATCTCAGAGGGCTGTTTTGAGGATAGGATTGGTTATTATTTCCAAGGCTCAGAGGCAGTAGGGAATTTATCCGACATCACGTAACAAGAAGAAGGAGATTCAGATTTGAACCCCATTCTGTCTGAAGGTGAAAGTCAAGTCCCACCCCCAGCTGCCTACCTCAACTCACAGATAGAAATCTTTTCTGGCAAGTGCAAGGCCGTGAGTTCGATTTCCAGTACCAAAAAAAAGGGGGATGGTTTCCTTCTGTGCACTAGAGTTTAAGGAGCTCACACGTGGGGAAACTGAGGCATAGCATAGTTTCCCCCCAGGAAGGAGTACTGAGTAGCTGACACCTGTACCAGATGCCTTGAGAGTCAGGTTCTTAAGGTTAAAGAGAGCAAGCAGTGAGCTCTATGAGTTCAAGACCAGCCTGAGCAACATGGTGAAACACGACCTTAAAAAAAGTGCATTTCTCTGATTTCAGGTTCTTCCTGAGCCATCCTGTCAGCCACTACGTAAAGGAAGCCCCTGAGGGGCGCAGCAAGATGGCCGGGCTGAAGCAGAACCAGGAGAAGCATTCTTCTGCGAGACACAGGGTCTCCCTGAGGGAGGCGCCCGTCTCGCAGGCCCGGGATGCCGCCTCGCAGCGCACTGAGGTGCGCGGGATGCTGACTCCTGCCTCCCTGAACAACCTTCCCAGAGGTCGTGCGGGCCTTCCTGCCCATCAGGGATGTATAAATAGATTTTAGCTGCACCTGTTTTTTTCCCTGAAAGTTGCTGATGGTCTGAGTTGTTCCTCGTCCCCCCACCCTGTGCTCGGTCGGGGTATTGTCCCCGTCTCCCTCGTGGTGGGGCAGAGCTTCAGAGCTGGCATGGGAAGCGGGCCCTGGAGAGCCGGCTGCTGAGTCAGGAATGCACGCGCAGCGGGAGCAGGACCCTCTGCTGGGCCTGGGCGGAGCTTCCGGAGCTGCGCAGGGAGCGGCAGGGGAGGTGACTTGGGCCCTCAGCTCAGTCGCGAGCATCTGGAAGGCCCAGCGGCAGCAAGGGCCGCCGTGATGGTGGATCCTGGCTCTGCTCACTCTCCCCTGGCTGGGCTTTGCCAGCCTGTGTTCGTCTCAGCTTTCTCATCTGCAAAATGAGGGGGAATCAGATTTCCCCCTCAGGAGGACCTTAAAAGAGTTGTCAAGTCCTAAATTAGCACCAGCAGCAGAGAGGGCGGGCCAGCAGGCAGCACGGGACGGGGCAGCTGCCCGGCTTCCAGAGCTAACCTGCTTGGGCTCCGAACTTGGCTTTGTCACTTACGAGCTGCGTGTCCTGAGGCTGGGCGGGGCATGGCTACTTTCCTCTCTGGCCCTGTTTTCTCATGTGTCACGGGGTTAGTAATAGTCGAGTTCTTTGTCCGAGTTATCGGGAGGATTTAATTGGCTTAACACTTGCAAAACACTCAGAAAAACATTCGGCACATCATTCATAAGTGTCTACTAGCTACACCCCTGGCGTCCCTGTTCACCTTACAGACCCACGCAGCTTTGCCTGTTGACATTTCGTTCCAGCATCTGGTAAACAAATCCCCCTTGAAACTGCCATCCCTCTTTCTTTCCAAGAATGGCAGCTGAAGTCCTTTCATCCTTTGTGTGGCACTAACTTCGCTGCACCCTCTGACCTTTCTTTCTCCCAGCTTTCTGGTCCCTTCTTTACCCACGCCGGCAGAAACCCTCATCCGCATGCTACTCTGCAGCCCAGGACTCCGCTGAGGCGTCCCGAGGGCGTAGCGCTCCAAACATCTGTCCGCGCGTCTCCCGGTCTGCTCGCTCGCCTTCATTCACTCGCTCACTCATTCATCCTTGAAGCACTAGTGACATACTTGTCTGGCCCCGAGTACTGAGTCAGGCCCCGGTGCCATAGGACCGATAGTCAAGCTCTCCGCTTTCAAGGGGCTCCCAAATCACGAGGTAGGGAAGCCAAGGAATTAGATCATTAAAGAGCTGTGTAATAGGGAAGGACTGGGGTTGGTGGAGCTCGGTCTCAGAGGCAGAAGGTCCTGAGCTCAATCCTCCACACCAAAAGAAATGCTGGGTCCCTGTGATGACAAAGAAATTTCCTCAATCTACTTGGGGGCTGGGGACAGACTCCTGGAGGAGCTGGCATCTCCTGCCAAGGGCAGCTCCGGTTCACGTGGGTGCCGCTGGCCCTTCTCTTGCTGGTCTGACCTCACAAGGTGCTGGCACCCGGCCTGACCCTGCCTGTCCTCACCTGCACCTCCGCTGCTCCTCGGCTCTCACCGCCTCCCCGCCTTGGCTTGTGCACAGTAACTCTCTTCCTTTCCTTTCTTTTCCTTATTTTTTGATTTTTTAAGGGTCTCAAATGCAGTTCAGACTGGCCTTGAACTCACTCTGTAGCCCAGGCTGGTTTTGAATTTGTAGCGACCCTCCTGCCTCAGCTTCCTGAGTGCTGGGATTACAGGTGTGTGCCACCACCCCTGGCTGTAATTCTCTTCTTTTAGATCTTAGTGCAGTTGTGACTTCCTCCTGATAGCCTTTACTGACCTCTCTGATTAGGTCAAAGTCCTCTAGTACAGATGCTCCTGGAACTCTGTCCCCTATTTCATTATCCGGTCACACGCAATCCATGATTATCTAATTTTCCTCTCTGCATGGACAAAAACAGGTTGAAGAAAGAAAGGAATG
>NW_004955466.1:2714145-2744748 GCF_000276665.1 Chinchilla lanigera | reverse complement strand
GGTCTTGCTGTGTAGTTCAGGCTGCTCTTGAACTCACTGTGTAGCCCAAGGTGCCTTCAAACTCTTGGCAATTCTCTGCCTCAGCTTCCAGAGGGCTGGGATTGTAAGTGTGCACCTATGTTATTTTTAATAACTACTGTATCAGCTGGGCGTAGTAGCCCACGCCTGTAATCCCAGCACTCGGGAGGCTGAGGCAGGAGGATCATTGTGAGTTCAAGACCAGCCTGGGCTACAAAGTGAGCTCAAGGCCAGCCTGAACTGTATAGTGAGACCCTGTCTCAAAAAGACAAAAAAATTTTTAAAAAATAACTACTATATCATGTATTGTCTACCATAACATTGGAAAGGGTTCATTTGTTCATTTATTCACCCAATATATATTAATTAAGCACCAGCATAGGGTGAGACACAGCTCCCAGTGCTGAGACGAGAAGGCATTGAAAGTTACACTGGACCCCTGACCTTTGGCACTTATGTTTGGGGGCAGAAGACAGAAAAGAGATAGGCAGGCATGTAAGAGATCACAGGCACTGAAAAGCTAGGGTCCTCACACACTATCACCCCCACCCCAACTCAGGAGGGGCCTTCCGAGGTTGTCTTGTCCTCTGGGAGCTCACAATGGTGACGATGACTTTGGGTCAAGAAAACAGGAAATCTTGTTGGAGACGTCCAGCTGGTGAGCCAGGCTTGGGCTGCTTTGAAATGACTCCCAGCGTGGGACCGGGAATCTCTCAGTACCAAGGGCAGCAGACAGGCTGGGCTAGCAGACAACAGGACACCCGAGCCCCTGGCTGGCAGTGGATAAGGGCACGGCTGCTCGCTGGCGCTGGTGCCCTTCTCGGCGGATCAGAGTGCTGCTATCGTCGGCTGAGGACCCCTGGGGCCTGACGCTGGCAGCCAGGAGCGGGAGGGGAAGAAGGAGCCCGCCCGTTGCTGTGGCTGCCGTCCCCACAGCCTGTGAAACCCGAGGAGCTGGGCTGAGGACAGCTCATGCCTCTGCTCCCTGTCCTGCGGTGAACTTTTGACTTCAGATCTTTGCTGCCCTGCATGGGACGCCAGTGATGGAGGATGCAGGGTGACAGAATCAGGAGAGCACTGCCCTGAGGAGGAGAGGTTTGTGGGGAGGAGATGGACCGAGAAACAAAGAGCCTCCCCCACTGATCTGACGGGATAAAGTGTGGGACACTGTCCTTTATGGGCGCATAATCACACCTGCCAACTCCTTGGTCCCATCAACAGATGCTTATTAAGCTCCTACGATGTGCCACAGCTGTGTGCCCTGGGTGCTCAGGACATAGTAGTGAATGAACCGTGATCCCCCAGATCCCACAGACGTTTGGACAACCTTTGTTCCTCGTAGAGCATTTGTCAGGATCTTAGGGGACGCTTGTTACAGCCCTGGGAGTCCCACAAAGGCCGTCCTGCTTGCTACCGCTGGGATACGGTCTGTCACCCAAAGGTTCATGTGCTCCAAGCCTGGTCCCAGTGTGACAGTGCTGAGGCAGAGAAACCTTCAGAAGCTGGGGCCTGGGACAATGTACTTAGGTCACGGGGGCTTCACCCTTGCGAGTGGATTAAGGCTGGTCTTGTGGAGTGGTTTGCGTCTTGAAAAAATGAACTAGTTCTCCAAAGAATGAGTTGTTATAAGTCAAGGTCACCCCACCTATGACTGGTTCCGTTTCCATCTCTCTGCCATCTTACGACACAGCCAGGGAGACCCGGCCAGGATGCCAGCATCATGCTATCTGGACCCTCCAGCCCCCAGAATTGTGAGCCAAATCAGCCTTCTTTATTTATTACCCAGCCTCGGGTATTTGGTTATAGCAACACCAAATGGACTGTGGGAGTGTTGTTCCCATTAATGGATGGGAAAGCTGGGATAGAGGCTAGGTAACTGGCTTAAGGGAAAACCAGGGAGAACTATCCCCCGCCCACTCTATCTCATCCTTTCCCTGGTCCCCACCACCGCCAAGGGGAACCACAGTACTGACATTTTTATCGATTTTTAAATTCATGTTTACTTTTTAAAAGTTTTTCAGGTTTACTTTTCTAAATTGTATTTTTACACCGATGGCCGTTGCTCTTCTGAAGATGGTGTGGTGTGGGAACAGCTGCTCATCTCGGTGTGCCTGCGGGGACAGTGTCACCAGGGCCTCTCAGCCACCACCTCGCTCCCCCCCCCAGTACTGGTTTTTAAGGGTTCTCCCTAGCCATTAGAGTCTGATAGCAAATCTTGAAGCCTTCCTAGAACCCCTGAGCTTATTTTCCCTATTTGTCATTTCACTTTTAGCACCTTCTTGTCGGAGGGAAACAATACCCTTGGCCAGCAAGGAGATGGACCCAAGGTCTATTTAAAGTTCTTGCCTGCATGCGAGTCACAGCCTGATGCCCGTCCCAACAAGCCCTGCTTAGAGGGCCTTTCCGGCTGGCCCCGAACACAGCTCCTTCGGGGACAGAGACGCAGTTTGTGCGCCTGAGTCTCCAAGTACTGCAGAGCATGCACGCTGTTCTCCACGTAGGCGCTCAATAAGCCCTAACTGATCAGTTGATTGGGAACGATAATCATCTAGTCGGAGTGCTCGGGAAGACAATCTCCCAAAGGCAGCCAGCCAGGGAAAGGCTCAGGGGACAGGTGAGTTCAAATCAATGTGCTTGCTCACCCCCAAGGCAAAGTTTAAAGTGAATGACGGAAGCAGTGCTTTAGAACGGTTCAGAACTGCAAACGGGGCCCAGGGACTGTAGACGTCCACCTGCCGCACAGGCCGAGGCGGGGCTGGTGGCAACGTGTTTCGAATGTGGAGCGATCTGGCTCCTTCTGTCTCCTGACCCTTCTTCCCTGCCCCCTCCTCCCCCTCCTCCGCCCTCCTTTGGGCGACAGTCAGCTGCCACCTCAAGGAGAGGCACTGCCAGCCGGGCCTGGGTCAAGTGCCTTGAGCAGAGCCATAGGAAGAAAAACTATATGAAAACACGAGAAGGTGTGCTCAGATACGTCAATCAGAAGACAGTGAGTTGTCAGGAGCCAAATTAAATCTCTCCTTAGGAAAAAAGGAAGAGTTGTTTCCTAGGATGCCTAGGGCCCGGGCAAAGGCAGGAACAAGGAGATATTCCTGCAAAAGGTGCCATCTGGTCCCGCTAGTCAGCAGGCCGGAGGCCCCAGGGGAACAGATTGAGTGAAAGTCAGCAAAATAGCACCTAATGTCACTTTGTTTTCACTTCTAAAGGGATTCAAAAAAAAAGTTTAGCCCCTTGTGTTGAAGAGGCGCCGGGCAACTTTCTGCCTCCTGCATTGACCCTTGACTTTGGTTCACCGGGTCAGACCATTACAGGGGTCGGCGGCAGGAAGGCAGGGGAGACGGGCACCAGCTGACCCGGGCTACCTCCCTCTAAGGAACCCGGGGAGCCTCCTGCAGAAAAGGGTGGCAGTGAGGTCAGTGAGGTTTCCAAGTGGATTAGGCCTGCACATCCTGGGAGGTTATCTATCTATCCCCCATCTATCATCTATCTATCTACTATCTATCTCTGAAAGATGACAGGGCTGGGAACCTTATAAAAAGGACTTAGTGACTTAGTTTTGGGGCCTCTCCTATTGAAGTTCCCTTCAGCGTTGAGCAGTCAACCCAAGACTCGGGGACAGATGAGGAGGGTGCCGACCATAGGTTGTAATAGGTGGGGGGTCCTGGAGGAGGTGTGAGAGACGGGCAGATGGGAGATACTAGTTTACATGAGCTGCATCTCATGAAGGGTAGAAAGGGAGAGTTTGAGAGGTATAGTTATGCTCACAGGAGATGGTATGTTGCTTAAAAAGAAATAAGGTAAATTGGGTACGGTGATGCAGCCAGTCAGGAGGCTGAGACAGGAAGGCCTCAAGCTCAGGAGATGGTATGTTGCTTAATAAGAAATAAGGTAAACTGGGTATAGTGATGTAGCTAGCCAGGAGGCTGAGGCAGAAAGGCCTCAAGTTCAACTTTGCCACCCTCTGTCTCAAAATAAAACCAAAACAGTCCTGGAGAAGCACGTCAGTGTTACAGTGCTTACGTAGCATGAGGGAGGTCTGGGGTTCAGTCTCCAGTACGAGAAAGAAAATGAGTTGTGTAGCCAGGACTGGGATTGTCAATGCCTGAAGCTCTTCGCTGACGTACAGAGTGAGGAGGAGGGTTGGTTCCGAGCAGGAGACCCAACTCAGGTAAACCAACAAGGAATTTACTGGAAAGCCATGCGGAGTACCTTGCAGAGTCAAAGAAGAGGCTGGAGGACAAGTTGAGATGACGGGAATCCGAACACCAGCAATGATTCTGGTAGCGGGAATTACAGGGCAGCCCATTCCAGCTGTCTCAACCTTTGTCTGAGGCTCAGATAAAAGAGAAAGAGACTGATTGCTCTGGTTTGGGTCAGGAATCCACCCAGGGCCTGGGGCAAGAACCCTCCAAGTCCAGGTCCAGTAGGAGAGGGGTCGTTCTGCGGGGCAGGAACTAAATTGTATTGCAGTTAGTAAGTGTGTCGTAAGCTCCCACTACATAGGGTTGCTAATTCATCCTGGCTTGCCCAGCTTGGGCTCTAGAAGTTCCCTGTCCCATGAAGGCCCTAGTCTCAGCAAACTGGGATAGCGGGTCACACACAGCCAGCAGGGCGGTGGGCCAGAGTTGACCAGTGAAAAATTTCCCCAGGGCAATCCCCACAAGTCTTATAATAACACGGGCATCTAAGATTCCATTTCAAGATGCTTGCTGTGCTGAGCAGAAATCTAATGTCCCCTCTGGTTTCTCCCAACCTTCACTGTAGTTCTGTACTCAGCCTGGAGTCAGGGGCAGGGGATGCTCTCAGGGAATTAAACCAAATGGACGAAATTTGAACTAAGTCTATCAGACCAAGTGTCAGAGGGGCTCAGTGTCTCGTCAGGTGTGATACGGCAGTAGGTGGCAGGCAGGCATTAGAACTGAAGTCTGTCGGATTCAAGCCTGTGCTATCCACCACCGCCCCTGCCCTGCTCGGGGACACCCTAATACCACCACGACCCCTGGAACTCCAAGGGAGTGTGGGTGGGTGGGAGGCGCGGTCTCCTAGGTAGCTTCACGAGGGCCTCGGCACCAGGCTAAGGTGTGCGAGGGGCAGGGTGCGTTTGTGTGTCTGCAGCCCCGCTCACCCCAGTCGGGGACAGTCTGTCTCAGAGCTGGAGTAGGAAGAAAGCTTCAAGAAGCTGAACAGACCTACCTTTCCCTCCTCCTGGCCCCAGTCCATGACCGGCATCTGGGAGGCCAAGACAGGTGCTAAGGATGTGAGGGACCAGACTGCCTGCGCCCTTCCCTTACTCGACTTGCTCCTTGGGACTGGTGCCCTAAAGTGGGCTGGGCAAGGTCCCCCAGTTCTTCCTCAGGAGCTTGCTGTGGTTTGGATAAGGACCCTCCCAAAGCCCTGTGTTACAGGTTGGTCCCTCACCGGCGGGACGGTTGGGAGTGGTGAAATCGTCAAGATCTGGGTCCTGGTTGCAGGTCTTTCTTCACGTGGGGCATTGAGAGTCCAACGCCTCCTCCTCCTCTCTTTTGCACCTGGCCGTGAGGTGAGCAGGGCCCTCCACCATGTGCTGCCGTCACGATGCCCTGTGACACTGTATTCCCACAGCAGAGGAGACAAAGTCTCCAAAACTATGACCCAAAACGAACCTTTTCCCTTTTATAAGTTGATCCTTTCTTGTTGTTGTTGAGACAGGGTCTCACAATGTAGTTCAGGCTGGCCTTGAACTCTGAATGATCCTCCTGCCTCAGCCTCTGTGAGGCAGGAGATCAGGGCATGGCAAAAGAGGCGGGACAACAAGGTGTGACCTATCAGGCATGGGAAACTGACAAATCATGGCCAGGACATGTGCGGAGAACAGCTTCCTTCGGCCTGGATCTGAGGTCAGAAGAGGATGCCAAAAGATATAAAAAGGAGGCGATGTGAGCACTTCAGCCTGGGGTAGACTGCCCCGAACCGGGTCCTGTGGGGCTGCAGACACACAAACACACCCTGCTTCACACACCACTGGGCATTTGTTCTCTTACTCTTGCAGTGACCCACTCTGCATGCAGGGCCTATTTTCTCTCTTCACTTCTACTGTTTAGTTTCTTCTTCCCCTTCCCCTTTTCCTCCTTCTTCTTTTGAGACAAGGTCTTGCGATGCAGCCCTGGCAGGCCTCGAACTTGCAGCAATCCTCCTGCCTCAGCCTCCCGAGGCTGGGATCACAGGCGTGCACCACCACACGCGGCATGGTTCCTTACTCTTTAATCTTCAGTAAACATTAGACTTTTACGTTCACCAGTGGTCCTGCCCAGTTGTCTGAAGGGGACTACAACCGCCTGGAGACGAGAGCCCAGTCACAGGCCGAGAGCTGGGATCACAGGCATGTGCCAGCACAGCTGGCTATAAATTAATTCTTTTAGGTAGTTGGTATAATGGTGCAAAGCTGTCTCAGCGGCCTCACACCCCGTTCTCCTCCCCTGCCTCTGCCTCAGGCCTCCACAGCCCTGCAGACCCTGACCACTCCTCCCATCTGCACCCCACACTCCTCACCCCTTTCTTGGTGGTTTTTGTTTTTGTTCTTTTTGGTTGTTTAAGACAAGGTCTCACCCTGTAGCTCAGGCTGGCCTCGAACTCACAGCAATCCTCCTGCCTTGGCCCTGCTGAGTGCTGGGATTCCGGGCTTGTGCCACCACACCCGGCTTCTCACCCCCTTTCTTACCACGCTCCAGCCGCACGGCCTTTTATCGGTCCCCCAGACTCTTTAAGCTCCTTGCACCAGCTGTTTCTGCTGCGTGAGACACTCTTCCCTGCCTTCAGGGCCTGACCTTCCCATCATTCAGGTTTCAAACTAAATATCACCAACTGACTCCGGCTGCCTTGGCAGCTGAGCTCCAGCTGGAGAGCTCCCAGGGAGACAGCGCCCGTCCTGAGTTTGTCTGAGGTAACTTGAGAGCTGGGCCCAGCAGGGCTCCAGGTCAGCAGGACCAACCGTGCTGGCTTAGCGTGAGCTCGGCAGTCTGTGGCTGGGCCAAGGGAAGGACCAAGAGAGTCCCAGGGAGAGAGGACGTGAGGCGGCAGGCCCAGAGGCAGTGAGCTGGAGCTGAAGGAGGAGCTACAAGTGAGTCTCCCTGGATTGTGCAGTCCTGAGAGGGAGGAGAGAAACAAGGCCAAGCCACAAAGGTGTCATAAGCCTTTTCATAAGCCTCAGGCAGGCAGTGAACGCGATCCTAAGGGTCACTGAGAAATCATTGCCGCGTTGAAGATGGTAATGAAATAGATTTCCATCCCAACAGCCACGGGGTGCATCTTAGGATGCGGGGCTCCATCCTGCACCCGAGCCCCGCCTCCCTCCCTCATAACCCCATGATGTGCTGCTAGCTCTCGCTCTAAATGGAATTCCCAAGCTGGTACAGGATGCAAGGGCATTAGCAGGATCTTATCCTTGACCCCTGCAGCGGGTTGACTGGTGTCCCCCAACATCTAGCCATGGCCAGATCCTCTGAATGTTACCTGATGTGGAAAAGGATCTTTGCAGATGTAATTAGGTTAAGAACCTTGAAGTGAGATCATTCTGGGTTACCCAGACGGACTTAAATTCAAGGATAAGTCTTATGGTGTGGCACTTTTTTTTTTTTTTTAAATCTTTTTGAGACAGGGTTTCACTATGTAGCCCAAGCCGGCCTCAAACTTGCAGCGATCCTCTTGCTTCAGCATCCCGAGTGCTGGGATCACAGATGTGCACTACCATGCCCAGCAAGTGTGGCTTCTGAATGCTCCCCAAAGACCCATGTATTGAAAGCTTTGTCCCGAGCCCATGATGCTACTGTGATGTGGTGGAACCGTTAGCAGGTGAGACCTGGTAGAAGGAAGTGAAGTCATTAGGGATCTGAGCTCAAAGGGATCCTGAGATCTGGCCCCTCCTTTTCTGCTCTCTCTTTGCTTCCTGACCACCATGAGGTGAGCAGTTTCCTTTACCACGAGCTCCCGCTGGGATGTGCTGCCTAACTCACCATCAGACAGAATGAGGACAGGAGATCAGGGACTGAAACCCACTAACTTTTCCTAAAGCAACCTTTCTTCCTTTTAAGTTCATTATCTCAGGTATTTTGTTACAGTAACAGAAACCTGACTAACAGTAATTGTCCTTCTCAGAGACAGAAACGGAGGAGGCTGTGCGACCACAGAGGTAGAAATTGCCAGAGGCCTGGAAGCCAGTGATCCCCAGTAATGATAAGAAGTTGAAGAAGCAAAGAACAATTCTCCCCAAGAGCCTCTGGAGAGAATGGGGCCCGGCTGATCCTTCATTTCAAATATCTTGTTCCTCTATTTTAAGCCACCCCACTTGTGGTGATTTGTTGACACAGTCCTGGGAAGCTTACACAACCCTGTTCTCTAAGAAGCTTCAGCCTCACTCAGGGCACTTCACCACCTGCTAGACCCTTCTTATCTGCATAGGTTGATTGCAAAGGGGGCAAAGAACCAGATGAGGCCATTGGTGGCCTTTTTCTCTGTAGTGTTTGGTTCTAAAAGGCCACCTTTGCTCAAACCAAGAGCGTGTGTCACCAGAATGAGCCACTGTGCAAGTCTGGCTGAGACCCAGAGGCGAGGAGGCCTCACTGGCCGGGCTCTGAAGGGAGAACAGGAAGCTGCCCTGTGGTGGTGGACACAGGGATGCTTGCTGTCTAAACAGGATTCCCAGCTTCAGGTTCCCCAGAGAGCTTGTTGTGTTGGAACATTCTGCCTGGACTCCCATGCTATAAGCCTCCATAAAGAGGTCCTTAAAGCACCCACCGTGTGCTGGCCTCGTTCTGTGCCGTACCCAGTTAGGCACTTCCCTGGGCACAGAAAGTGGATGCATAGCCAGGCGTGGTGGCGCACACCTGTAATCCCAGCACTCAGGAGGCTGAGGCAGGAGGATCGTTGAGAGTTCGAGACCAGCCTGGGCTACAAAGTGAGCTCAAGGCCAGCCTGAACTGCATAGCGAGACCCTGTCTCAAAAAGACAAAAAAGAATGTGGCTGCATTTCTGGACAGTGAGAATCCAGCCCGTCTCTGATAGCATCAGGAATCAATCCTCGTCGGGGCCTCAGGTCTGCGCTGTCGCTTCCCTGGGACTCCTCACCTCTCCCTGCAGCTGAGCGAGGCTCCACTGTTGGAGGCTCTCCCCGGGAGGACCAGTGGCCAGGACAGTGATGTCATTCCATGGGTTTCCTTGGTGGCTCTCCCTGATTCCTGTCAGCCCTGCGGAAGCTAGCCCAGTCCCCGGCTCACAGGAGGCGTCCTAGAAGGAGCCGATGAGCTGAACAGTTCTCAGGCTTGTCAGTTTTCGGAAGGTGCCCGGCAGAAGGTTCTCATCCTGAGGTGAGGAGGCTTCACCTGTGTATTTTAAACCTTCCAAGAGCCAGTAGCCCAGGCTTCATCCTCCCACGAGGAAATAGGATCAAGAAGAAAAGGCCCAAGGCAAAAATAAGGCTGTGTGGGGGACACAGAGAGGATATCAAGGATAAACCCAGAACTGCCAAAGGCCAAAATTTCACAGCCCTGCTCCATGAGACGGGATCTGTGTTTTAGCTTTCCCCGAAAGGGCATTCCATGCCTCCTTTCCCATAACCTCACGTCCCCACCCTCCCACACATTTTAACTGTGCAAATAGCATTCAGCTGAGCTGGACTCTGGCACCCAGAATCTTCTCAAGTATAATACGGCAGTAGCCAGGCTTGCTGACAAATGGCTAATAATTCCATCTACTCAGGAGGCTGAGGCAGGAGGATCAAGAATTCCAGGCCTGCTGGATTACAGAGGGAGACTCTGTCTAAAAAAAGGACAAAGGGGCTGAAAGCTGAAAGGAGCTGAAATCTCTTCTGCTCATTCTGGAACAAGGGTGATTTGCAAAGCTGGGCGCAATGGCGCATGCTTATAGTTCGGACCGTCCAGAGGCGGAGGCAGGAGCTACTTTTGAGCCCCACAGTTTAAGCCCATTCTGGACACCAGTGAGATCCTGTCCCAGAAAAAAAGAAAGAAGTAATTTGTAGAGAAATGTGATAAATCCAGGCTTGCAGACTGGTTGCCAATGACCTCTTTGAAGTAGGAATATGATGGTGCCTGTCTCAGGGCTAGGAATAGTTGGTGTACCTCTGCAGTTAAAACGGGACCCGGCTCCTTCCCTCACCCCTGCCCCCTAGGCAAAAGCAGGGCGCCCACTGCTTGGTTGCCCCAGTGTGGCCATACACCCTTCTGAGACAGCCATCCGAGAAGAAAGTCGGGGTCAGTCACCTCTTCGCTGTTATCAAGCCCTGGGCTTTTGCAAAGGCTGTGCAGATTCAGAAGATACAGGTCCTGCATTACCCCTGCTGGGAGTTTCTCTCAGTGTCATGTCCTTCGAAGGTCCATTTAGTTTGGGTGAAGACGGGGCACAGAAACAAGAAAGGAAGTTACCCCTTGAGCTAGCCAGTTGAGAAGTCTGGGGTGCCCTCAGTTGGGGCTCTGCCTTTGCCTCGTTTCTGAAGCCCCATAAAGCAGACTCTGTTTTATTATGTTGGCTTTCTTTCTATAAAATCTTACTCTAAGAGAACTGCCTTAAGGACTTGTTCATACTGACGTGTAAATGACTGCTGTGGCTTTATTTTAGTTCATTTTCAAAAAGGAGAAAGCTTTCAAAGAAATGAATACCTTCAAGGAAGCATGGGGAGAGGGGTGCAGAGGGCCTTGCTGCTGAGTTAGAAAGCACCCTGCCACGTTCTGTAGCTTAGCTCTGGCACGAAGGTTCAGGGTGGGTGGAGCAGACTGAGCAATTTCTAAACCCTCCATCCTCTTCAAGTAGGAGAGTAGGCTTGGTGGGACACGCGGGCAGGGGAGCTGGAGAGAGCAGAGGTACACAACCAGGGGAGGCTGCACTCCCACCAAAGACGCTGCGGGGAGAGCAGAGGGGCAGGGAGGAGCGCAGAGCTTTTTCTTGACAGCAGCCCTTGCAGTGCCACACAAGGGGGCCCTGGCCTTTTAGGACCTCCTTCAGGGTTTCCCACCCTCGGGGAGGTCCCACGTCATGACCAGTGTGTTCCAGAGGGGGTTCGTCTCTGAGGCTGGTGGATCCAACCTGCTTGCTGTCTCGGGGGTCCACACTCACCATGTGGATAGGGACAAGAGGCCTGGACCAGATTCTGCCCCCCAAGGGCAGGGGCACAGCGGGGTAGAGTGAAAAGGACTGGCAGAAGTGTCCGACGGCCTCCCCTCCCAGCAGCTGTCCAGGTTTGGGGTGGTGCCATGCCAGGGTGGGACGGACCTGGGAAAGGGGCTCCGCATTCCACGAGATGGGTCGGAGCCAGTCCTGGAACATGAACACCGGTATATTTTATGTGCACACATATGAAAAGGAAGAGACAGAGACCAATGGAGACACAGCAGGCAATGCACACACAAGCCAGTCGTGTGTCTTTCTCGAGAGCCGCCGGATTGGAAGACAGTCCACCCATTTCAAAGCTGGGGCCTGCAGCGCCTCCAGGTCTGGGCAGCTTCAGGATGGACGGCTCTCTCCCTGCCTCCGTCACAGCTCAAGGGCTGACGTCCCCTGTACCTGCCTGCCCGCGCGAGTGTCTGCACAGCCCAGAGCTTCATAAGTGCAGGTCCTCGCACGAGTCGTCCCACTCAGCAGTGGCCTGCCCGGGAGACCCATGTAGAGCGGGGACCAGGGCAAAAGGGCGTCGTGGGCACTCCCCAGGTATTATTGCTAAGAATAAGCAAGGGCCATTGAAACTCAGTGGCATTGAGGAGGGGACAGGGCACAGGAAGCCTGGCGGACGTCCCAAGCAGCTGAACCATGCAGGGCAGCACACTTGCGCTCTGCGGCTCACAGAGCTGCCACGGCCAGCACAGAGGCGCAGGGTGCCAGGGGCTCAGCGGCAGCCAGCACGCTCCCTGCCAGCAGCCCCACGGCCTGGCCGGCTGGAGTTACTCCGGACCTGAGCCCTGGGCACTAAGGGATCGGGGCTCTGAAGATACCACAAAAAACACGAGTTTGACGTCTGGCTGCCTCTCGTGACATCCGAACCTGTAGGTCCTGGGGTCAGGTCACAGGCCGCAGCCTCCCTGAGCTGGGGGCTCTTCGCCCTATGAAGGGCCGCTGGGGCAACAGGGCACCTAGATGAAGGAGGACCACAATGCAGAACGCTGCCAGGCATGCACGTTCACTCCAGGAACTCTCGCACTTGGGACCTGCAGGGCCCGGAGAGGAAACGGTGCCTGGGAATGCCCACACAGGCCACATCAGCAGGAGCGCAGCCAGGCAGGCCGCTGAAGGCCACACCGTGGCTGACAGCTCAGGAGGTCTTCTTCTGGGCAACCTCAGCAAGCTGGCGACTGGGTTCCTTCGTAGAAGGGGGATGTGAAGGTGGGTGACGGGGGGGGGGGGTTGTCAGGGCACAGACGACTGGCAACATGGAGCTACGGGAAGGTACCAAGGAGCTGACGGCCCAGCAGGAAGAGGGACTCCTCCCACCTAAAGGCGGAAAGCAATCCACCCCTGACACTCCGCAGTCCTCAAAGCCCTGTGACTGAGGCCTTAACAAAATCTAAGGTAGGCAGGGTGAGCCGCCACAGACCGGAGTTTGCCACTGGAGAAGCCGGCTCAGGAAACGGCTGGGAAAACGCCAAGCCTCCTTCCCCGAGGCTTGGAGCGGCAGGAAAACGCCACTAGAAGCTGGGTGTCTAAGCCTTTCTCTTCTCTCAGGTCGCATCTGTCACCTGGTGCTGTTACCTGGCTGGTGCTGGCATCCACTCCAGGTGTAGCAGCCAACAAGGAAGAGGAGATGCTCCGCAGGTGGTACTGTCACTTTTTAATGCTCTACAAGAAAGGGAAGGCTAATTCCTACCTCAGTCCTAGTGTGGTCAAGAGGAGACCATGTCCGGCAGGGTGGTCCACTTTTTGCTGGGTCCCTCCCTGTGGAGGGTGGCGGATGGAGCCAGACAGACCGGTCACGGGGAAAGGGAGACCACTAGGAGGAAGATGACCACGAGTGCGGCAGGGTAACACTACTTGAGGCGCAAGCTCAAAGGGTCAGCCTTGCCAGGACGGGCAGGGGGAGGGGCAGCCCTGAGGTTTCGCTGCAGAGCTGGGGCCATGGTAGAACCAGAACGGACCCCTTCTTCCCGTGAGGAAGGCTCCAAAGCGCCTTCCCTGGTCCTCTTTTTCTTTCTCATCCTCCACGGAGCTCCAGCCCTGGCGACCCTCCATCCCCTAGAAAGCTACTTTGCCCCACTGGCT
This sequence comes from Chinchilla lanigera, assembly GCF_000276665.1. Classification (NCBI taxonomy): domain Eukaryota; kingdom Metazoa; phylum Chordata; class Mammalia; order Rodentia; family Chinchillidae; genus Chinchilla; species Chinchilla lanigera. The sequence goes on along the minus strand of NW_004955466.1, from coordinate 2,731,500 downwards.
TGAAAATAAACCAGGAGAGGCAAATAGGGTCTAGAGCTCTGCCTCTCTCCCCATTGTACTTATTTGCCCCTTGGGCCAACTGTGCTCTGGGGGCCACTATTTGCTTTGAGCAGGGTCCTTGCAGCGGTGGGACACTGCCAAGAGTCCACCAGACCAGAGCTGGGGAGGCCGAACTCAGGCCCTCCCAGCCATCAGGCCAGCGGGAGGAGCGGAGGCCGCAAGAGGGCCGGCAGGGTCTGTCTCAGGGCTCCGCCCCGGCTGCCGCCCTGTGGGCTAGGGAGCTGGGGATGGGGCAGGGGTGGTGACCGACACGGATAAGGGCTGCTAGTGGTAAAGGCAGAAAGGGGGAAACACCACCGAACACACGGGGACTGAAACCTCCAAAAGCCCAAGGTTGGTGGGAATTCCAGCACCACGGGGGCCCCCAGAAGGCCAAGGGAGCAGCGTGGGCCCTGGGGGAGGGGAGCAGAGCCAGGGGAAGGTTCCCAGCGCCTGCAGACCAGCACTCCTGCCGTGCAGCTGGGCGGCTGCAGGGCCTCTCTTAGGCTGCAGCTCAGCAGGCCCCCGGGGAGGTATTGGTTGCAAGCAAGCACCTGAATATTGCCGAACGGAACCAGCCAAAGCCCAGCTAAGTCCGGGTGAGAGGGAGGGAGGGGGCCGCAGCAGCAGCCCAAAACCTCGGCGGACCTGGTCTCTCACCTTCGGCCCACGGGCAGTGTGCCCCAGTCAGGACAGGACCTGTCGCTTCCTAGGTCATCATGCAGTCCAGGCATTGCCCAGCCACACGGCTCCTGCCGCCAGCCCCGGGCGCTGGGGATCCAGGGACCCTTCCCAGTGTCCCTCTGTAGCCTCGACACCTGGGCCCCCAACACCACCCCCCCACGGAGGGTATGGGGCTGTGTGCGCCCTCCTGGGGCAGGGCTGTGCTAAATAGAACGGGCAACGCTGCCAGCTTGGTCCCTTTGTCCATGGCTTCCGCGCGAGACCCCCAGCCCTCCCCCACCCACCTCCCTACTCAGTCAGTCTTGACATGGCCATTGGCCAGGGCCACGGGGCCGCCGGGCTCGGCGTCCTTGTCAAAGCGGAGGCGAAGGGTGTTGCGGATGACGAACTGCTCCACAATGAGCGCCCCGCAGAACCAGGGCACGGCGTACTCCAGGGTGATGAGGCCCATGAAGTCGAAGTCGAACTGGGAGTAATCCCAGGGGCAGGCGTTGAACTGGCGCAGGATGAAGCCGGTGGTGAACTCCCACAGGTAGGTCCAGAGCGTGTAGATGAGGCAGCGCAGCAGGAGCGGGCAGCGGCCCCGCAGGCGCAGGTACATGCGCTCCACGATGAGGATGGAGGTGCCGTAGATGAAGAGGGCCCACACGCTCGTGACGCCCGGGAACTTCCAGTTAAAGTTCACCACGAACTCCCAGGCCGCCGTGAACATCACCTCGCAGAAGTAGCCGTGGATGGCGTACAGGTACCAGCGGGACAGCGCCGTCAGGGGCTCCGCAGAAGCCATGGCGCTGGCTGGGGCCTGCTGCTGGGGACACAAAGGATGAGCAGGTGAGGGACGAGGGAGCCCCCAAACCTCCTCGACCTTTCTTCTTGGCATGTCTACTACATCCTATAGCTCTTTCCTTTTTTTGGGGGGGTGGTACCAGGAATTGAACTCAGGACCTCACGCTTGCCAGGCAGGCGCTGTGCCACTGAGCTAGATCTCCGCACCCCCAATAGGTCTTTTTGATTACCTGCGGTCACTGAAGAGCAGGTTGTGCTGGGTTGCCAGTCACCCCGCTCCTGAACCACCAGCTGATTTCTCACCAGGCCCGTCTCTCGGGGACCCCATCTCGCACCCATTTCTTCTCAGACAGTTCCATGGCTCTCTTATTTCTGAGATCTAAGCAACCCAGCACTTTTGCCTCTCTGTATGGTGACATATGCATAACAAATATCATTGTAACCATTTTTCTTTTTTTTTGTCTTTTTGAGACAGGGTCTCGCTATGCAGTTCAGGCTGGCCTTGAGCTCACTTTTTAGCCCAGGCTGGTCTCGAACTCAAAAGGATCCTCCTGCCTCAGCCTCTGGTGTGCTGGGATTACAGGCGTGCGCCACCATGCCCGGCTCACTGTAACCATTTTAAGCGTATACTCCAGTGGCATTAGAACATTCACGTTGTTCTGTGACCATGACCACCTGCCACCTCCAGAAAACTTCTCATCATCCCAAACAGAAAGGAACACCTCATGCCCCCTTCCCCCAGCTCCTGGCAACCTTCTTTCTGTCTCCATAAACTTGACTACCCTGGGTACCCCGAATGAGTAGAATTACAGTGTTTGTTCTTTTGTGTCTCACTCAGTGTTCTCGGGGGTCATCCACGCTGTAGCGTGGGTCTGAATGCCCTTCCTTTCTATGGCTGAGTAAATCCCACTGGCTGTACAGAGCACACGCGGTAGCCCATTCCCCTGCTCAGGATTGCTTCCACCTTTCTCCACGCCTGTGAATGAATAATGTTGCTGCGAATACAGGCGCACAAGCATCTCTTGGAGAGCCCGCTTCTGAGTGTCTGGGGTCTATACCCAGAAGTGGAATCACTTCTATGGAATTTCCACGGCTCACTTCTGAAGAACTGCCCCACTGTTCACATTTTACATTCCCAGCCGCCACGCCCAGGCCTCCAGTTGCTCCACATCTGGTCAGTGCTCGCGTTTGCCATTTTCTCAGTAATGGCCATCCCGGCACCTAAAGCGGCGTGTCCCTGCAGCCACACTTGAACAGCCATGTTACATGGAGTTGTGGTATTTGGTTCCACATGGAAGGGAACCAGCGGGCTGTGAGCTTTTGATGTATGCGCCCTCGTGCCATGATGAGCCTGGGAACTCCGGCGGGCAGAGGCTGTGAGACAGCCCTGCTTGGCAGTCCCTGGCCCAGGCCTCTCTCAGTGATGTGTCCTGTTTCTACAGAGGGCGGTAGGGGAAGAGCTCGGGTGGCATGAAGAATGGGAAGCTCTGCCAGCTGCCAGTGGGCACCTGGCTTGACATCTGCCAATCACCTCTCCGAGGTGGGACTGGGAACGGAGGTGAATGAGGTGGGAGAGGCAGTTCACCTCCTGTCTGTCACCTTCCAGCCAGCACTGTCACACGGCCATCGTACCTACCCACTGCCTGCCCTGGGCATGGCTCTGTGTTCTCCTAGCACTTCGTCTCACTGGCTCTTATTAGGATTCATTTGAAGGGCAAGTAGGTTTACTCCCACTTTTTTTTTCTGTCCTGTGGATTGGCCCAGGACCTTTGCAATGAATTACATCCCTAGCCCTTTTTAAATACTGAAACAGGGTCTTGCTAAATTGCAAAGTTGCCCAGGCTGAGTTCAAACTGGGTTCCTCCTGCCTCCGCCTCCCAGAGAGCTGGTATTACAGGTGTGAGCCACCACGCCCAGCTTTGCTCCCACATTATAGGGGAGGCAGATGGGGCTCAGAGAGGGGGCATCGTTTGGGCACTATCCCAGGGCCAGTAAGTGGAAGACCTCAGACAAGAACCAACTTCTTGAATTCTACTTCAAAATTCATCGCGCTGTTGCCCAGCTCCTAGACACGAGTCCCTCCAGCCACCCTCCCACTTGGACACATTCAGTGGCTCCCTCCTCCAGTGCAGTAGCATCTCATCTTTGGTCCGGCATTCAAGACTCTCTGTGATCTCTCCCAGTCTGCCTGCTCAGCCACACCCTCACTGTCCACCCGCTGCCTCACCTCCATACTTTGAAGATCTTATTCGTCCTCTCCGTCCACAAGCACAAACCCAGCGCACGGTGATCTTGAGAACAAAATCTCTCCTCTCCCTCGCCGCTAATTCTCTCTTCTGAGCTTCCACAGGTTATTTTGTTATACTGTGTTGACAACTTGCGGTACAGAGCTGGGTCCTCTGCTCCACCCCTATATATGCCTCTCTTTCCTGGACACCTCCCCTAAATGTCTCACTGACACCTCAAACTTCTCTCCTAAGCCAAACTGCTTATCTTTCACCCAGACCTGTTTGCCTCCTCTGACTCCGCCCTGACTAATGGTGGTACCATGCGCCCAGTCACAAGCCAGAGGCCTGGGCCACTTCCCCACTCGAACCTGAGCTCCCGAGAGTAAGGACCTGTCTGTCTGGTTCAGCGTGGTATCCCCAGGGCCTGGCCCCGTGCCCAGCACATAGTTAGCATTCAGCACAAGGACAAGGGCATTTCTCAATCGGTTCACAATTGCCCCCTAACAAACATCCCCAAGCCTGATGGCCTGAATCGCCTCTCATTTACTACTGCAGCTCCTGCGCCTGTGAGCTGGCGGATACCAGCTGCCCTTGATCGTGAGGCTGAGTCACGAGCGCTCGGCTCTGCGCTGGGCTGGGGAAGGTGGGCAGGGCGGCTCTGTTGCCCCAGTCTCTCGTCCTCCACCCTGGCGCAGCAGACTAGGGCGGACACACATAATCTCCATCAGACAGTTGCCTCACGGTGAGGTGGAGGCAGGTGCAGCCCCGCCGCACAGGTGCTTCCCAAGCCTGGCCAAGCGGGGAAGGGAGAGAGGGCGGTTAGTGGTACAGGGCTGCGGCTGGAGAGGAGAAATAATGAACAACTTCTAATATTCCATAGCATATTAGGTTAGCTGTGTTTAAGCACAACTAGTTGTACATTTCAAAATAGTAGAGAGGACTTTAAATGCTATCAAAGAAGTGATAAATGCTTAAGGCAATGGATATACCAATCACCCCAATTGGTCATCACACACTGTGTACATGTACTGAAATGTGATCCTGTACCCCATACATACATGGACAACTACCACAAATCAGTTCAATCTTTTAAAAATATTGCCGGGTGTGGTGGTGCGCGCCGGTAATCCCAGCACTCGGGAGGCTGAGGCAGGAGGATCGCTGCGAGTTTGAGGCCAGCCTGGGCTACAAGGTGAGCTCAAGGCCAGCCTGAACTACATAGCGAGACCCTGTCTCAAAAAGACAAAAAAAAATTAATTTTTAAGAAAAACCTCACGCATTCAGGAGACCGAGGCAGAAAAATGACAGCCCCATTTTTCAAAAGGCTCTAGCTAAGTCAGGCTCACTAACAGCTCACGGGCCAAACCAAATCACCCAGCAAAGCACACATTCACGCCCTTTCTACCTCTTACAGCTCCTCGAGAGCCACCTCCTCTTCAGTCCACTCTTCTCCCTGCTGCTGCTCTGGCGCGGCCCTCCCTGTGTCTCACCTAGATAGCATCTCGCCTCGCCCAGCTCTCTTCCCGTTCAAATCACGTGACCCAGGGTGTCTCGAAAGAGCGATCTTTCAGCTGACTGTAGGGATGGACGTCTGTAATCTCAGCACTCAGGAAGCTGAGGCAGGAGGATTGCAAGTTCAAAGCCAGTGTGGGCTACGTACAGTTGAAAGCCAACTTGGACTACGTAGGGAGACCCTGTCTCAAACCTCCTGCCCCTCCAAAGAGCAATTTCTATGCCCATCTGATGTTTCTCTCCACTTAAAGCCCACTGGTGGATCTTCGGCATCTACATTCCCTAGGGACGGCCGGCAGCGCCCTGTACGTCGCACTCTGCCCCGGGGCTGTCTTCTGGACCTTTGCTCCCAGGGCTGTCCTTCCCACCTGCCACCTTTGCCTCCTCTGTGCCCCACCACGGACCCAAACACCAAACCCTCCTCTACGACTGTCCAATCTGCACTGCTGTGCAGGGAAGTTAGTATTCAGCTTTGCTCTGCTTCATCTGAGGCCGCCACTAGTAGCCGCTTTAGGAAAACTTCATGTAATATTAAGAGAAAAAGGCAGGATTCAAAACTGAGTATTTAATATGACTTTGATTGTGCAAAAACACCATCCATCAATGTAAATATGCAAGAAATTGGCCAACGACCTTCTTACTTATTATACATGAATCTTATTTATATTTTTCTCTGTACTCTAAAATTCTTCCTATCAACCAAGTGTACGCTTTGTAAAAGTGTTAAAAATGCTTGTTTTGGGATGGGGGTGAAGCTCAGTGGTAGGCCCTGAGTTTGATCCCTAGCACTGCAAAAAAAAAAAAAAAAGTTTGCTCATGGGGGATAATCATGCATCACTGTAATCCCAGCACTCTGGGAGGCTGAAGCAGGAGGATTCCAAGTTTGAGGTCACTTGGGCAACTTAACTTGACCCTGCCTCAAAAAACACAGCACAGAGGTACAGTACCTCTGGGTTCCATCAACAGTGCTGCAAAGAAAAAAGAAAGACCAATAACCTGATTGCTCCATGCCTCAGTTTCCTTATTGGTAAAATAAGGGCAGTCAGAGTAACACCCGCAGCTACTGCGAAGGTGAATGAGCTCATATACACACTCACTACCTGAATACTGCAGGCCCTCCAGAAGGGAGGCTGCTCTTTCCCGGCTCTGGACAGACCCTACGCTTTTGAGGGCCACCTCCTTCCTGCGCTGGGTCATGGTGCCCCTGCCCTCCCCAGCCTTGGGGCAGCCTTCCCTGCCAAGCAGACCACCTCCTGAGCTGGGAGACGCTGTGGGTACACACAGCACTCTCGAGGGGGCACGATCCCCCACACGCAGCCTAGAGAACAAGTGCGAGCGGCCAGCTTCCCTGGGCCGACGAGGCCAAGCTCAAGGAGAAAGGCCTCAGAACCAGCCCCCTGAGGGTCTGTGGAAAAGAGGGTACAGAGAGAAGATGAGCGTTCCCAGCACAACCTCCACGCCTGCACTTTATCCAGAACTGTCCTTCCCCAGGTGAGGGAACACACTCGGGCTGTAGGGACACAGGAGGGACTGAGAGACGCTGAGGCAGGCGGCTCAGGTGCAGCGGTCCAGAGACCATTGGGCTGTGCAGCCCAGCGCAGGCCCTTCTGCACGATGGTCTGTCCACCGCCTGCACACAGAAAGCCCTGGCTCTCCTGGGCAGGGGGAAGCGGCCTCCACTCAGAAGTGTTTTCCTACATCGGCCTGGCTCGGGCCAGGGTCCAGCTGACTTTTAAACCCCGCACTCCTTCCCTCTGATCTAATCTGCCTGGGCAGCCGACAGTGGTGAAGCCAGAGACTCCAGCCTTTCCCAGGTGAAAAGCGCTGGACCCCAAAGCCCTGTCAGCAGAGGCGAGATGAAAGGAGCAGCCATCAAAGGGAGAGAGGAACCCCCGCTGAAAGAGGCCAAACCGCAGAAGAGAGGTGGAAGGGGAGGACGGGGAGCCTCGGACCTGGATTCTGTTTCGGGCAGGCGGTGGGAAGCACACCCAAAGAAAGGCAGCCCTTGTCCAATGGCTGCGCTAGGACAGCGCAGCAGGTCCACAGCAGACAGACAAATGGGGCCAACTGCAGGACTCGCTGGGGGCAGGAGACGGTAAAGACAAAGGAAAGACAGAGAGTCCTTGGCTGGAAAGTAGCTCCCCACGGGGGGCGACATGAGGTGGGAGGCGGGGCCTCTGCCTGGGGTGCATAATCAGAGCTCCACTCCGCAACCCCATACCTTATCATCGCGGGAGCCGTGTAACTTTGAGCCACCCTCTGCTGAGCCGAATAGGCCCCTACTCCCCGCCCTGGCTACTTTTCCCTGCTCAGCCTCCTTTGTCCCTGGGCTCCTTCCAAATCCCTGCCTGCTCAGCCCTGGAGTCAGAGCCCTGAGAAAGCCTGCAGCAGCAAGAACCAGCAGCTCGCAGACGTCGGCCTTTCTCCTCGTGACAGCACAGCTATCCTGAGGGCTGTGACGTCAGGGAAAAAAATTCGAGGGAGAGGAAGGAGGAGAGTGAGGTAGGGTGGGACACACGAGGGGAACAGCTGGAGAGCAGGAGACGGTTTCGCCAGCCGGGTTTGGGGAAAGTGCACTCAACTGTAGGAGGATGAATGCTCATGCTCACGGATGAAGAGCCGGGGAACGCGGTGTCCTTGTAAGGGGCAGAACTCAAGGTGACTTGTCAGGGGCAGAGCGCCACCCTCCAGGGGGACAGCGCTGAGGAGGAGGAGCCGGCTCTCAGTGTCTTGCTCCCTACGAGCACCTCACCTGCTGCCCTCAAAGCCTGCTGAGCTCTTCACAGGGTAGCTAAGGACAGAGCGGGCAGTGGACAGGGTGAAGTGAGACTAAACAGCCTGCAGACGAGGCCAGATGGAATGACTGCCCTTGGCTTTGCCAAAAACTCTCAACCTATTCCAGGAAGTCTGGTGCCATAACATGATGACTTGAGGACTTTTTGTCCAGAGAAGCATCTTGCTAGAAGATCAGGACCCTCCGGCCATGCGGCCAGGCCGGGCCAACCTTCTCTCACCCCATTCACCTCCCAGGCTTCCCAGGTGGGCATCACGTGCAGAGGAGGAAAACACAGGCTTCCTTCAGGACCTGAGGAAAACATGTGGAGGGAAATACCACTGGCTGGCTCAGAGGCCACTGAGCTTCCCCCCTTTCACTGTGGGCACCCCTCAGGGTCAGTCCCTGGGATCCGTGATGCTGAAGGCCCTCGGAAGCCCTCCCCCTACCTCCCAAGTCATAACAATACTAACAACCACACTCTTCTCAGCACTTTCCATGTATTAGATTGCCCTCAAGCCCATTTTACAGATAGGGAAAGTGAGGCAGAGACAGGCTAAACAAGTAGCTTATGTTCTTGCAAGTATAAAAGGCAAAGCTGGGATTCAAACCCCACAAGTCCAGCTCCAGATTCTTCACCCCTCATCAGCACGCTGCACTGCCCTGGAGACTGACTAAGCTTCCTCTACCTTGGGCCGGGAAGATTGCTCAGCGGCACAGCGCCTGCCTGGCAAGTGCAAGGTCGTGAGTTCAATAGCCAGTATATTAAAAAAAAAAAAAAGGTTCCTCTACCATTTTCCAAGTTTCTGTTCCTGGAAGTCTGGAATGGATGGCATCTAGAGAAACAACTAGAAGTAGAAAGGGTGCATAACTCTAGGAGGATCATCAGTGAAGCTCAGAACTGTATGTTAGTATTGTCCAGGCTCTCAGCCTATCCCTCGGGCCAAATTCTGGCAGGATCCACACAAAAGTCCTCCAGGGTCAAGGCCGACCTTTGCAGGACCATGGCAGCACTACCCCTCAGGGCCTCAGTGGCTATTCAAAGACCCCTCACCAGCACACACCATCCACAGCCTCTTTTACTGCCCACCCGCCCCGGTCTGTAAATCTCAGATCTGTCCTATGCTGATGCCAGCCAAGAGCAGGGCGTGCAAGCGGCGGCCCAGCGGAGCCATCTGCCCAGGGTGGCAGCAGCCGGAGTGTCAGAGACAGCCATTCCACAAGAGGGCTGTAGAGGGATTCAGATTCTAAGCAAATCCCAGCAGGGAGGCACAAGCGGCTGGGAACCTTCTGCATCGCCTGAAATGTCCTTCTCAGCCCTTCATCTGAGGTCATTCGGGTCTCGGCTCAGCTGTCACCCCTCTGAGACCGTCTCTGGTCCCCCCGAAACCCAAGCAGACTCCCTGTGCACTCACATCTCTCCATCTTATTTTCCTCGTGGTATTTTCAGTTTCTGGCAATCTTTTGCTGATTGTTTACGGTCTTTTCCGCTCCGATTAGAATGAAAGATCCAAGAAGCCTGGGGCTTTGTTTGAGTCACTTGCTGGGCAACCAGTGTTTAGAATGGTACCTGGTAATAATACCTAACAACATCTGTGAGCAGGAGGCAGGGAGGGATGTGCCTGCCTGGTGACAAGTGCAGGTGTCATCCTGTAGATGTAAAATGTTCCCCCATATGCTCATGTGGTCAGAAGGAGGATTCTGGGAAGGTGACTGGGTCACAAAGGCTCTAGTCTCACCCCTGGATTCACCTACTGGTGAGATTATAATTGGAAGGCACTGCTGGGAGGCAATGAACACAGGAGATGAGGCCTTGCTGTTGAAGGAAGTGGGCGGGGGGGGGCGTGACCTTGGGGATCACGTCTGGTCCCTGACCCCGTGCTCTCTAGCTCTTTCCCTCTCTATCTGCTTCTTGGTTGCCAGGAGGTGGGAAGCTTTCCTCCACCACATCCTTCCTCCCTGGTGTTCCTGTCTTGGAGTCAGCTGACCATGGACTGCACCCTCTAATACCGCAAGCCAGAATAACTTTCCTCCTCTTAGTTGCTCTCCAGTATTTGTCACAGTGATGAAAAGCTGACCATTACAGTAGGTATTAAACAGTAGCTGGCTCGGCCTTTCTCCTCCTCTCTTCTTACAACATCTGTATTGTTTTTCCAATTACTAAAGTAGCATGTGCTCACAGGTGAAGTGTAAACATTATGGGAAGAAATGACTTAGCAAGCAGAAGCCTCCCCTGATCCCACATCCTAGAGAAAGTCACTATGAATGGAACAGTCTCTGGACAACCAGATTAAATTGTTTTAAAAGAAGCCAATCCATGCACTGTAGAAAAGAAAAGCATCCAGAATGACACCAAACTAACCGCGTGATCACTTCTCCCGTCTTTCCCTGTGTATATTTTATGTTACTATGACGTACTTGCTCTAATCTGCCATTTTCACTTACTTCATCGTAACTGTTTTTCCGAATTGCTATACAGCCTGTGTGCTCATTATTACAACACCTAATGTTCCACCAAGCGGAAAACTTTAGCCGAGATGGTGAGCAGAGGGAACAGGTATTTCCTATTTCCACAATAACAACTTCTAGAGGCCACACAGCTCAAAGATGCGGCTCCCACAATGACATAGCCTGAAAATATGTAACACCCGCTCCCATCCCATAATGGTAGCCTTGCTGGATCCTCAGGCAGGAGGCAGGTTCAGTACTAGGCCAGGCCTAAGCCCATGAGGGTGGGGTATAAGGCAGGCAGGCTGGTGATCCCCAGGTTCCTGAAACATACTCACTTATCACAGCTTTGCGTGTGTGGCTCAGAATAGACATCAGGATCCCTGTGCAGGAGTGTCCCAGCTTAACCTCCGTCCTGGTGCCAGACTGGGCCTCGGTACCGTTCTCAGCAGTGTGGGCAAGCATCAGCTCCAGGATTCAGCTGATCCTTGGTTGGTGGGCGGCGGTTTCCATGTGTCCCTGGGAATAAAAGAGGAGGCCTTCATGAGCTCAATCCACCCCCAGCCCTAGACTACCAGGCCAACTGGAAAGGCAGAACCAAAGCGGGATCAGACCAAGGCCCCTCTCCCGCAGCCTGCCGTTTCCTCTCTGCATCTTGTCTGCTCCGGTCAGGTTAATCCAGGAAGGCCTGAGATGGTTACCGGAAATTCCCAGGGTGGCTTAGGGTCTGGGCTTCCTGTATTATGAGCAAACGAATGCTTTCACCTTCACCCCACAGTTATGAAGGGCAGTGGAGAACCTCACCTCACGGAAGGCAGACAATGTCGGACTTTTTTTTAACATTTTGAGTGTTACATACAACCAACACAGAAAACCAGATAAACACAATGTGTATTAAAGCCCTCTACCTGCAATCCACCACCCTAATATTTGTCCCATTTTATTATTTACTATTATCATTATTGAGGCCCTTCCTCTTAACTTTGACAACTGGCTAGAAGCTGATATAAACATTACTTTCTTGGGTTTTGTTTTTTTTTTTGAGACAAAGTCTTGCTATGTAGTCCAAGCTAACCTAGAATTTGCAGCGATCCTCCTGCCTCAGCCTCCCAAGTGTTGGAATTATAGGCGTGTGCCACCAAGCCCAGTTGAAATCTTACTTTATAAAGCCCTTTCCTACGTACATGTTTTGATAATCTCCCTGAGACTGGACACATGTTTTGCTCTAACATGAAGCTGTAGCAGCTTCCCTGGAAACTCCCCGGCTCAGAACCATCTGCACAGCACAAGGACGGGGCTTTAGCCAGCTCCGTGGCTGCTCGGAGCTGAGAACGGTGTGTGGCTGGGGTGGAAGGCGGCACCACTGCTCCACGGTGGACCCAGAGGTATCAGCCTCGACCTTCCTCCCCTCCACCATCTTCCCCAAGCAGAGCCTCTCCCTTTGGGCCCCTGTGAGGCAGCAGAGGAGCTGAGACGTGTGAGGGCGGGGAATGGGGGGACCTGAGATGCACCCTATGCGAGTGTACTTCTGTGGGGGACCCCAGGTTTCCCCCGGGCCTCTGCACAGAGAAAACGGAGGAGCACAAGATGTGAGGCTGCCGGGCTCAGCCTGGCTTGTCCCGCCCAGCTCATCTACAGAAAGGGACCTTTGCCCTCCCCAACTGTTCAGCCTCATCTCCCTCCTCTCCCAGCCGCCCGATGGAGGACAGCGGCCACCCTGGAACGTACCTGCCACCTGGAAGAAAGAGCCTTAAGTGCCCGTCCAATACCCCCGCCACCAGCACACCAGATCGCATGGCCTGAGGAGTTCAAGTTCCCCCATGGGTACTTCCCCTTCCCCGGGCCCTAGTCACGCAGCAGCAATAGCACAAGTTGAAAGAGAAACAGAAACCAAAGACCACATCCTGCCAGAGTGTGCAGGCTGCAGTCAGCCCTGGAAGCTGCTGGGCAGCTGAGGTGCAGCCTGGAAGATGAAGCTGCAGCGGTCAGAGCAGGCCCCTCCTGCTGCCTGCCTCTGGCTGGACACCTCCTGCGCCCCCGTCTGCAAGGGCGACACATGCCCCACGCACCCCCGTGCTGGTGGGGGTGGAGGAGAAGTGATGCGGCAGGCACAGGGCCTCCTCCTGCAAGAGCACAGCTGCCCTCAGCCTCCTCAGACTCTCCGTCCCACAAGGGGACAGAGGCCTGAAGCTCCTCTGTGGACTGCGCAACCAGAGCATGTGACTGCGGAGAAGCCTCACAGCAACTGACACGCGCGCAGAATTTGGAGTTTTTCCGGTCTACCACCTTCACGAGTCTCTCCGGACTCCTGGAGGGCATGAAGGGCCAGAGGGGCACCTCCATCCTAGGGCCAGATACGCTGACACGTGCGATGATGCAAGATTTGTCCAAATCCACATATTTGATGCAAGTCCTGGTCAGCCCTAAACAGCATGCCTTCCACCTAAACCTCATCCTGAAGGCACACGAGTGAGTACGATCCACCCACGCACCCTGTGAGCCACTTACTTTGCAAATACAGAGCTGAAGGTCTCCATACAGCTCCTCCATCAACATGCCTGAGGGGCTCCTGGAGCTCCGAGGAGCCGGGACCATTGCCTTTTCCCACCTGGTCATCTGCTGCCTTCCCGGGCAGCCCGCCCCCTTCCACCCTCCCAGGCGCTGTTTACACCTTCCCTCCACACGCAGCCTCTGGGTTACCCCTTCACTGTTGCTCTAGGGACTGTACCCTGCTTCCACCCACACATGTTGTCACACCTGAAAATTATTTCGTGTGTGTGTTCCGGTCACCGCATAGTGAATTCCTGGAGGCCACACTATTTCTGTTGGACAGATGGACAAGCAAGCTGGAGAAGTACCCAGCTAACTTCTTGGCTGATGGAGTCAGCCAGCGTATTAACCCAGCCTAGTAATGCAGCGGTATGGTCTAGTTACTGTAAGTGGCAGTTAGCGCAGACTAGTGATAAAAAGATAAAAAGAGCTTAATCAAGCAGCCAAGTCAAATTTAGAGATGCAAAGGTAAACACAAGAAGAAGGATAAAAGCTATACTAAAGAGCAAGATAAGGACCTTCCTTCCCAGGAAGAAGATATGCTAAATTAGTTGACAGTTCCTCCTTACCTCCTGAGGACCGGATTTCCACGGGACTTCAACCAGACTCAGAAAACATTAGAAATGCAGAATAACCAGTTTCCTTTTAACTCAGTTTCCTGTGAACCAGTTAAATAACTAATGCCTTTTAAAAAGCCACCTGTTTAAAACAAGTCCCATACAGAAGGCCCAAACAGAGAAGCACAATGGACTTCTATTCAGAAGAGCTCCAAGAGCTTGTTCCTTTTTCTTTCTAATACACACTCCCCTAAATTTCTGCTTTTGTACTCAGATCTATTCTTCAGTTTTGGAAGACACAGCCCGTGGGTTTGTACAAAATTAACCATTTCAGTAATGTCTGGTGTCTGTGTCTAATTTCTCGGGAAGGACTTCTCTTCCATTAAGCTCCATAAGTGTGGGCCTACATGGGTCAAGACAGATCAGGGAAACAAAAAGGGAGCTCAAGCTCCTTTCTCCCACCCCCAGGCACCGTCACATGGACTGAGGTGGGGGAAGCAAGAGCAGGTGGCTTGGGTCTGGACACTACAGAAGACTCCGTCCAGTATCGCGCAAGGAGAGCTGGGGCGGAGACCGACATCCCCAGCATCCCGGCAGGCACTGCAGCAGGCACTGCGGCTCCCACAGGGACAGGGCCGGGTGGGTGCAGGTCAGAGAATAATAATGCCTATTCTGTTACTTCTACAGCCGGGGCACTCTCAAAAGGCACAGCCACTTTCACACAGGAAGTTTCACTTCCCAAAGAGGTTTAACCAGCAGCTGCTGATAGAAAATTCCCCCTGCATCGTTTTCTCTCCTCTATAACTGGGGTAAGCTGGGCTTGCAGGATTGAAATCTCTGCTTCTCTGACCAGAACCCAAATCCTCCCACCCCCTGGAACTAAAGACTGGAGCCAGGAAGTGTGCAGGCAAACACCATCCCTTTCCTTCCCCACTCTCCTCAGCCTTAACCCTCCTCACGTTTCCCAGGAAAGGAAAAAACAAAATATTCCCACACTCCACACACAATACTTCTTGACCAGATGTGCGAGATTTCCTCACATGCATACGCAGCGGTTCTCCAGCGGACACCAACTGCGTATTCTGGGATTCGTTTCAACTCAGAGCCTATCTGCCCGGAGATGATGGCGGATCCTGTATTTTGAGGGCTCAGGTTCACAAGACTGTCCCCACCACAGATGCTAATCACAAGCAGTCGGTTATCACCTGCACTTCTGACTGGCTGCAAACCAGGCTGCACATTACCCGCTCTTGGGTCTGATTAATTTGCCAGGAGGCTCTCAGAACTCAGAAACAAGCGTCTTTGCTGGACAACCAGATGCAGACATACATAGGGCAAGGCATGGGCACGGGGCTGCTTACCACCATAGTAAATGTAACTTGCCTGTTTGGCATCTGAGAGTTTATCAGATCTCGTCCAAGAGTTCTTACAGAGGGCCGGGGATACAGCTCAGCAGCACAATCGCCTGCCTGGCAAGCACAAGGTCCTGAGTTTGATCCTCGGTACCAAACAAAAACAAAAAAGTTTTTATACAGCTTGATCCCTGGCCCAATTTTTTGGGGGGTACTGGGAATCGAACTCAGGACCTTCCTCTTGCAAGGCAGGCGACTGTGCTATTGAGCTACATCAAATAGAGCTTGATCTTCAGCCCCCTCACCTCTGACCTTTTGGTTGCTAGATGAGGCTATAAGTTCCAAATTTGTAATCTCCTGATCACTTGGTCTTCTGGTCATTGGTCCTACCCTAAAGCTAACTAGGGGTCTCAGCCTAAGCGCTTCATTAGCAAAGCCCGATTAAGGAGCCCCCTGAGTATTCAAAGCGCCCCCCCAGTCCTTCCCACGTGACCCAGAACAACTGCTTTTACTTATCCGGTGATATGACCAGCCCAGAACGCTAGTGAATTTGGCATTTTCCCAAACCAAGGAGTAACCACACTCAGCTACAGACGGTGAGTGTTCTAAATCCATCCCCCACCAGGAGAAAGGCTGTGTCCGGCCAGGTCCCCCGGGGAGCAAGGAGGCATGGGGGTGGCAGGATGGCAGCTGGGCCCCCCCTGTACTTGGCTCTGTCCTTCCACTCCGAGGCCCGGCTTGCACTCTGGCGTTCCCAGCCTGCCTGACCCCTCACCTCTACCTTCTGTTTCACTCGGAGGCCACCCTGCCCTGTCCCTCTGCTCTGCTCCCTGCTTCCTGTCTGGCCCCCTCTGCCTTCTTACTCCTTCTAATGGCCCTCCCCTGCAACTCTGACTCCTACACCCGCCCCGAGGGTGGTCTCTGTCCTTGCTCCTTCCTTTCCCTCCGTCCCACTCCCCGGCACTAGGTAGCGCCGGCTTGCTGTCTGAAAGGCTGGACAGCTGCTGGGTTCTCTAATTAGCTGCCTGGCTGCAGTCCCAGAGCCAGGCATGTGTTACTGTGAGGAGCTGCGGCGCCTCCCTCCGTCAATAATCCCCTACGCAGACCCCAGGGCCGCAGCCGGGGGCCCCAGAATCCTCACTCCGGGAGACCAGCAAGCCTCCTCCCCTCAGCCAGAGTGGAAGGCGTGTGGTGTCTCACCACAGGGCCCCGCAGGTTACCTCAGCACACCCCGCCTGCAGGAGCAACAGGGATCCTGCCCTAGGTGGCCTCAGCAGTGCAGGCAGGAAGCCCAGAGGATCTTTCGGAGGTCAGGTTTGGATTGGCCCAAAATGTGACACCAGAGCTCTGCTTCTCACCGCCTTCTACAGCCAAGCCGCCCCAGGGATCTCCAACAACCACGGAACCTTGTCTGAGAAGTCCTGTTTATGCAAGGGATAGAATTTCAGTAGTATTCCCTGAACGCCAGGCGCCGTACTAGGTGTGAATAAGACAACGTTCCTGCTCCCTGGGGCTCACAGGCTGTGGAGACCAAAAAAATGCCATGTAACACATGTAGAATTTCTAATACTATGCCACAAAAAAGGGGGAAGGGTGTGATGGGAGACAGAGAGAAGCGGCACTCTCCTTCTAGGGCAAGTATGAAACATCTTAAGGAGGTCGCTTTGGGGGCAGGCAGGAAGGATGAAAAGAAGCCACGCTTTGGGGACAGCAGGCAGAGGAACAGTAAGTGAAGAGACGTGGAATTAGGCAACAGCTAAACAGTTTGAAAAACAGCAAGGGCAAGCAGCTCAGCGGCAGAACGTTTATACAGCCATGTGTGAGGCGCTGGGTTCCATCTCCAAAACTATAAAGGAAAGAAATAGGCCGGAGGGGCCAACGCGCGGCACATGAGCACTGGACCAGCCTAGCCAGTCACAGGCCACGTTTCCGAGACTCAGCGACTGGCCCAGGGATGGGCCTGCTCCAATCAGAGCTGCTCCAACCAGAGCTGATCCAATCAGGGCTGACCCAATCAGGGCTGATCCAATCAGAGGTGCTGATCCAATCAGGGCTGACCCAATCAGGGCTGACCCAATCAGGGCTGCTCCAATCAGGACTGATCCAATCAGAGGTGCTCCAACCAGAGCTGATCCAATCAGAGCTGATCCTGGGACTTTCCTTGGGATGACCAGCAAAAGCATTAAACGTGAATCACAGGAGGTGAAGGTTATGAGCTAAGTCCCGCACCAGATTAGGCTAAAAGTCACAGCTGAAGCACTCTCTCTTAAACTCCTTTAAGCTCAGGTTCAAACTTCTCCAGCCCTACGAAATCAAGATTAAAGTGATAACAACCAAATTTCTCAAACAGGCATGATAATGAGGTTCCTCTCCCTCAATCCTTACACAAAAGAAGTCCCTTGAAATAACCCAATGTTAACACATCA
>NW_004955466.1:2707658-2710771 GCF_000276665.1 Chinchilla lanigera | reverse complement strand
GAGAGAGAGAGAGAGAGAGAGAGAGAGAGAGAGAGAGAGAGAGAGAGAGAGAGAGATCCCTTTGTATCTCAAATAAATCATTTGATATCACTGTAGAGCTCAAATTTCTCTGCCCCAAGAACAATAACTGCCAGGTCAGACAATTCCTGTCCCACATGGCAAAAGTCACCAGATGTTCACCAAAGTGCCCGCTAAGTCAAACCAACACTCCCACCTGCTAAGTGAGAATCAGTCAGCTGAAAATGCCCCAGCAGGCAGGGCTGGGAACTCCTAGTCGGCCATAGTTTAACACTGTGTTTATTAAGGAAAGACAAAATGAAATACTTTGACTGATGGCCCAAACTTCCCTCTGCTTATGATCAAAAGAATTAAAGTAATTTTACCAAGCCCTAGAACATTACATCCTAACTTGGACATTTCAGTTTAATGAGCAAGTGGACATTCCTTGTCACTAGGGCTACTTTGATGGGTTTTCTGTCACTTGGAGTGAAGAATATCCTAACGTTTTTAGGATTTTAAGGAGACAAGTGACTTCCCCCCTTTCAAATATACCCAGTTGACACAACGATCACCCCTTGTCTACCTCTGCTGCTATATAAACTGGTGGAGCCAGGCGTGGTGGCGCACGCCTGTAATCCCAGCACTCAGGAGGCTGAGGCAGGAAGATCGTTGCGAGTTCAAGGCCAGCCTGGGCTACAAAGTGAGCTGAAGGCTGGTGTGAACTGCATAGCGAGACCCTGTCTCAAAAAGACAAAAATAAATAAATAAATAAATAAATAAAAAATAAACTGGTGGCCTAGCCCCTTGCAGGGAGAAGGAGAAGAACGGAGAGTGAGAGAGGTCGGACTCCTAGCAGGTGGGTCAGCCTGGGCAAGATGGCTACTATGCAGGGCTCCAAATCTCCCTTTTGGTCATTGCCCTGAACTTGTCATTTTCCCTTGAGTGTAAGAGAGAATACGATACAACCTCACCTGTATCAGCAACCCAGCATGACTCGACCATCTCTTGCAAATAGGACTCCTGAAGACCAGAGATAAGGCACGAGTCCAGATCACAGATAGTACACAAAGAGATTACTTCATCTATAAACTCCCAAGCTATGAAGTCCAGTTGGATAGCCACTAGCCTCGAGTAGCTATTGAAACTTCAATGTTAAGTAAAGATGAATAAAGTATTTATTTATTTATTTTTGTCTTTTTGAGACAGGGTCTCGCTGTGCAGTTCAGACTGGCCTTGAGCTCACTTTGTAGCCCAGGCTGGTCTCAAACTTGCAGTGATCCTCCTGCCTCAGCCTCCCGAGTGCTGGGATTATAGGCGTGCACCACCACATCCAGCATGCTGAATAAAACAAAAAACTCAGTTCCTCAGTTGCATGAGGCACAATGCCTGCAACCCCCACCCCAGTTTCATTAAACAAAATCTGCCATTATGAGATAGAGAGGAGGTGACCCTTTGTTCCAGGAAGGTCACTGTCTACTGTCTGAAGACTGATTTAGCTCCAAGAGGCAGAAGGGGCCCCTGGCTATTTCAGTGAATAAGGACCAGCCCTGAAATCTTTGGCACAGGCTCAGACTAGGAGGTGCTACTTGGAGCGTTTAGCAATGCTGCATTTACTGCTGGCTTGCCATGCGCCAGGCAGCCTCCAGCAGGCCATCTATTCAGTCCTTCCACAAGTCTATCGGAGAGGGTTGACCCTAATTTACTCTGGAGGCAAGCAAAACTCAAAGGAGCTAAAAGATTTGTGTAGGACCACAGCTAGAAGATAGGAGATCCCAGCTGGGTGTGGTGATGCACACCTGTAATCCCAGCTGAGGCGGGAGGATCATTGCGAGTTCGAAAGTTCGAGGCCAGCCTGGGCTACAAAGTGAGCTCAAGGGGCCAGCCTGAACTGCATAGCGAGACCCTGTCTCAAGACAAGAAAAAAAAGATGATGATAGGAGATCTCTACCAGTGCTTTTCCCCTTACACCACCCATGAGGTGGAGATGTGGGGACAGGAACTGGGGGAACTTGATTTGCCTATAGCAATGGGCTACCTGGGGCTGAGCCACTGGGAGACAGTCTCGTGTGAGCTCCCCTCACAGCCTACTTGAGTCCCTCGGGATTAGTCAGCTGTCCCTCTGCTGGGACAAAATACCCAATGCCCACAACCCAAAGGAGGAGGGGGTTAATCTGGCTCATGGTTTCCA
The DNA here is from genome assembly GCF_000276665.1 of Chinchilla lanigera. Taxonomy (NCBI): domain Eukaryota; kingdom Metazoa; phylum Chordata; class Mammalia; order Rodentia; family Chinchillidae; genus Chinchilla; species Chinchilla lanigera. The sequence continues at coordinate 2,708,583 of NW_004955466.1, read as the reverse complement.
ATCTTGGAGTCAGTAGGCTCCAGGGCAGCCATGGGCGTTGGAGGGGCCTGGTGGAGGGCAGCTGACCACCCCATGCAGCCAGTGCGAGACAGGAGGAGCAGGGAACAAGGATGCGCCCTTCCAGGTCAGCGTCCCAGCGACCGCCCCTCCTGACGAGGCCCCGTCTCCGAACAGGAGACTCTGGGGGCACACCACAGATTTGAGCCAGAAGGCCACCCTTAGTCTTAGGAGAGCCTCCCCTCAGGGTCTGCCCGCCAAGGCCCAGGTCTTGACACACTCCCCATCAGAACCGCAGGGAGATCACAGTCCAAAAGACAAAGCCAGGGAAGTCGGAGGGGTCAGAACACGGACACGTGGCATTTCTTGGCAAGAAAGGGAGAGGCATGACCTAAAATGTATTTTAGAAAGCTCTCTGGACCATAACTCCTGCTCTTTGCATCACCACGTCCTGGGTTACACTTGACACAGAATGTCCACTTGCCCCTGGCGGGGAAAGGAAGGGTGTGGTCTCTCCAAGAAGAGGGGCCCTGGCCCAAGGAGATCCGGCAGACAGTGTCCAGGGACAGACAGCACTGAGCTGTCTGTTGATTTAGGGCAGCTGTACAGTTGTCGTTTGCGCTCTTCTGACCCAATCCAGACTGTCTCTTTTTCTTAGCGTTGGCCCCTGGGAAAGGTGGGCACACACCTGGCGGAGCATTGACTCCAGATTCACCAGGCTCTCCCACCAGGAGCCTTCGGCCCAGCTGCCCGGCTCCCAGCCACGCCTCTTGCTGGACAGCTCCATCTACTGCGAAAGGACCTGGCCTTGCAATATGCTCAAATAACGCTCCCAGGGGCTGGGGATTTAGCTCAGCGGCAAAAGCGCCTGCCTGGCAAGCGCAAGGTCGTGAGTTCGGTTCCCGGTACCGGAGAAAAACCAAAAAAT
>NW_004955466.1:2706029-2707558 GCF_000276665.1 Chinchilla lanigera | reverse complement strand
GAGAGAGAGAGAGAGAGAGAGAGAGAGAGAGAGAGAGAGAGAGAACGCGCGGCCAATCTGCTTCTTCTTCTGCTTCCCACCCTGCTAGGGTTACAGGCATGAGCCACCATGCCTGGTCCTCCCAATTATTATTATTATTTTAAAGAATGATCTAAATTGACTTTGGTTTTAATTCTAGACTTCATGCCATAAAATACAATAAGGATTCCAATGAGCCAAGCAGAGGCTGGTTTCAGACAACTGAAGGTTTTAGAAAGGCCGGAGGTAGCAGGAACGAAGGAATGAAGGCAGGTTGTTCAGACTCCTGTGTATGTCAGGCAAGTGCTCTAACACCGAGTCACGTTCCCACCAAGCAGGGAGAAGGAGAAAAAACAACAGCAGTGTAACTGATTAGTAAAATTGGGGTGATTTTTACCTTACTTGATTGCTTCTCAATAGGAATTCAGGCAGAAGCCAGGTGGGCTGGCATATGTGTATAATCCTAGCACTCTGGGAGGCTGAGGCAGGAGGATCAGTAATTTAAGCCCAGCCTAGGCACTTTAGTGACTTAGTGAGTCCCTACCTAAAATAAAAAGGGCTATAAACAGCAAAGCAAAGCAAAACAAAAAGGCTAGGATCCAGAAGTGCTGGAGAGTGCCTATAATCTCTGTATCCTAGGAGGCTGAGGCAGGAGGATCACAATTTTGAATTCAGCTTGGGCAACTTAGTGACTTAGCAGGACCCTGTCTCAAAAATAAAAAATGTAGCTCAGTGTAAAGGCCTTGGGTTCAATCTCTAGAACCAAAATCCAAAAACAAGACACTTTTTAAAATGGGTCCAGAGTGAGGGTTAACCTTGTGAACTTGACTGAATTACAGAAACCTGAAGAGGTACTGGATCTTGGGGGTGCTACGCTCATGAGGGGATTAATCCACTCGTGTCCACAGCTGAATGTGGCTGTGGGTGGGGTGGGGGGACCTTTCTACATCTTTGGTGGGATTGTAAACTAGTACAACCATTATGGAAATCATTATGGAGAGTTCTTTAAAAAGTAAAAACAGAAATTCCATTTGGTCCAGCTAATTCCCTTCTAGGTATCTTCTGAAGGAGTTAAAGTTATCACATTACAGTGATCCACCATGCCGATGTTTACAGCAGCACAACTCCTAATAGCTGAATCTTGGAAGCAGCCTGCATAACCCTCAGCATGACAGATGAGTGGATAAAGAAAACGTATTTACACACAGTGGAGTACTACTCTGCCATAAAGAAAGACAAACTTGAGGCACTGGTAGGTAGAGGGATGCACCTGGAGACCATACTATTAAGTGAAATAAATCAGACACACCAGCTTAAATATGGCATGGTTTCTCTTGTATGAGAAACCCAAAGAGAAAATAAAAAACAGATAACAGGAAGCAGAGAGACCTTTTGCAAACGAGAAGGGGAAGAAGAAATGGAGGGAGTAGGACGGAAGCGAGGGACAGGAGATAGAAAAAATGAAGTGATAAAAACATTACATCACAGCGAAATATGTGCACCTATGTTCA
>NW_004955466.1:2687941-2701300 GCF_000276665.1 Chinchilla lanigera | reverse complement strand
CTGGGGATTTAGCTCAGCGGCAAAAGCGCCTGCCTGGCAAGCGCAAGGTCGTGAGTTCGGTTCCCGGTACCGGAGAAAAACCAAAAAATCAAATAACGCTCCCAACAGCAGTTAGGCAAGAGTAATTAAAGGGAATGTTATCTCCCTCCGTCTCTCATTAGCCATGTAATTAGACTGCTGAAAATAATTAACGTTGCTTTTGACAAAGGAAACAGAGGACCCATTACATTCGTTACAACCAGCCTGAGGAAGACCGAGACGAGAACTCGTCACCTCCCCGTCTTACACAGGACACAGAGGCGTCGGTGACTCAGACCAGGCGGCGGGTCCCGCCCCAGCCAGGCTCTGGGCAAGCAGAGACATGTGACAAGGTGTACAGGGCGAGTCTATTGCAGATGATCTCACACACACACACACACACACACACACACACACACACAGAAAAACAGCTCGAGGCCAAGGCAGGACTGTGTCAGATGGAAGCCAAGGCACACCTCTGCCTGCCCCTTGGCCCCAGAAATGACAGATAAGATACTTTCAGGGAAGATAAATCCACGACACCACCAGGAAACAAGAAGGAATTATATGGGCTCCCCAGAGACAGAAGGCAGATGGGAATAAATTGGTAGAAGAAGCGCCACCCAATCAAAGGATTTATTGGTAGAAAATAAATCCATGAAACAATAACAGCCAACACGCATACAGCATCTACAGGGGCCAGATATTGTTCTAAGAACCACGCCTTATTTCATGTACCTCTCACAAAAATCATTTGAGATAGAGACTGTGATCACCCCCACTGTTTATTTTGTTTTTTTGGGTTTTTTTTTTTATCTTTTTGAGACAGGGTCTCGCTATGCAGTTCAGGCTGGCCTTGAGCTCACTTTGTAGTCCAGGCTGGCCTTGAACTCCTAAGCAACGCCCTGCCTCAGCCTCCGGAGTACTGGGGTTACAGGCACGTGCCACCACACCCGGCCCACCCCCATTGTTTAAATTCGGCTCCAAGTGGTTACTGATTTTTAAGGGCTGCAGTGCTTGGGAGGGGCTGGGGGCGGGGCTGAGATGCCGATGGGTGGCCTTGCACAGCCAGGCCAGCCCCTCCCGCCACCACAGCTGTGCCCTGGCCACTGGGACCGAGGGGCACAGAGAGACCGAGACCAGCCCCTGCCCCTGCCGCTGCCACTGCCCAGCAGGCGCCTCCCACCCTCCTGCCCACAACCCGTAGCGGCTCTGGCTCCAACGCACAGAACCAGCCTTCGTAGAGAGGGGACCAGAAAGCTCAAGATAGAAGGCATTGAGCACACAGCGTTCACCTGACGCTGGACAGAGGTGGAGACCATGACAGAAGTTCACGCCAGAAAACAAAATCAGTGGAGCAACAGAAAGAAACGCATTAAAAATTACTAGCCGGCCATGGTGGTGCACATCTGTGAGCCCAGCACTCGGGAGGCTGAGGCAGGAGGACTGCCGCGTGTTCAAGGTCAGCCTGGGCTACATAGTGAGCCCAAGGCCAGCCTGCACTACATCACAAGACCCTGTCTCAAAAAAACAAGAAAAAAAGTATTATTAATAGAATAAGGGGGGGCTGCAGAACCCAGGAAGCAAAAGAAGGCTGAAAAACAGAAAAAAAATCGTTAAAGGCCCCAGCCATGAAGAAAGTAGATGTCCTATACCGAACATGTATTACTCTGAAAACTAGACAGTATGAATGTATGTATTTGCATGTCTGCTTGTTTATATTTTAGCCGGAGGCCAAACACAGAAGGATTTTTTCCGGGGGGAGGGTCCAGGAATCGCACTCAAGATCTTGCACTTGCCAGGCAGGCACTTGTGCCGCTGAGCTACATCCCTGGCCCAGGATTTATTTTTTAAAGCTTAGCATGAAATAGATGCTCAGTAAGATTTTGAACAAACTACTTCACAAAGCACCAACGCTTGGTTCCACCAAGGCCGATCTGTAAGCCGCTGGGTCTCTGATCACAGCATCTCGCCCTGCAACACACCTGGAACGCGCTGGTCTCGCCTCTTGGTTCCCTCGTATTTGCCTGTTCTTTGATGTCCACTCAAAGGTTATCCTCCAAAACACAGTCCAAAGAGGGAGGAGGAGCAGAAGGAGAAGTGAGATAGGAGGGGGTGGGAGGGGAGGGGAAAGGGCAGAGGGAGGAGTGGAGGGAGAGGAGGACTCTAGCAAAATCTTGCTGCAGCCTGTGTAAAGGACCACAGTCCGTCTTCCTCCAGGCTCCTGAAGGCATCTAATTCTCCAGGGCCGGGGACAGCTCTGGCTGTGCTGCCCAATGGACTCACAGTGCTGGCAACTTACAGGCCCTCCACCTTTCAGGGAGCTGGAGTCTTTTCTCCCTACCTCTATCGTAGCTGCTCTGAGACACAGAAAGGGCCTAGGCTTTTCTTATACCCCACTGTGCCCAAGAAAGCTGAGCAGCTTTTGAACTAAACCCTTCTCTGTCAGCTGGGTGAGTGATGAAAGAACTTCTGTCTCTGGCGGGAGTGGGAAGAGCAAAGCAACCATGGAGACGTCTGACTCCGCAGGGCTGGGCTCAGCACAGCAGGCTCTTCCGTACGGGCAGTGTCCAAGATGGACCACCTAGTCCTACAGAGTTCAAACTCTGCCTCCCTGGGCTGTTCAGAGATACTTGCAAACCCCAAGAGGGCAGTGGGGCAGGAGCGGAGCAACCATGAAGAACAAATCGGGGGCCGGGCGTGGTGGTGCACGTCTGTAATCCCAGCACTCGGGAGGCTGAGGCAGGAGGATCGTTGTGAGTTTGAGACCAGCCTGGGCTACAAAGTGAGCTCAAGGCCAGCCTGAACTGCATAGCAAGACCCTGTCTCAAAAAGACAAAAAAGCAAAAAGAAAAAGAACAAGCTAGGGGGAACAGTGGTCATCAGACATCTTCCCTGGGCACAAAATGTCCAGATCTAGGGTTTCTACTGCTAAAACGTCCCCCATGGACACATTTTCTCTCTGTGTCATTTATTCCTTCCTCCTTCCAAGATAAAATCTTCTAAGAGGCCTCCATCCTAATGCCAGAAGAGGGTTAAACTTCTGGGTCTATTTCTACTGGTAGCCAAGGTTTTCTGGAGCTGTTTCACAACCTCTTTTATCCACAAGCCCTGGTAACAAGTCAGGTATACTTGTTAAGCCACAGCTTCCGGGTTTTATAAGGTATTTCATTTCCACATAAAATTTTGTTGCTGGTCCTATTTACACTGCTTTCGGCTCTGAGGTCATAATCTTCCCCCTGAGATCTCACACAGGCCTTCCGAGGCAGATGCCATAACCAACACCCCACCACCTAAATAACCACCTCCAGACACCAGCACTGTTTCCTCAGGTTCACTGTCCCAGTTGTTCATGGCCAAGTTAAATAATGCAAGCTAGACAGCTGAAAAAAGTCTTTTTTTTTCCTCTCCTGGTTCTGGGATAGAAACCAGGGGCCCTGCTGGGCGTGGTGGCACATACCTGTAACTCTAGCATGTAGGAGGCTGAGGCAGGAGGACTGCCACGAGTTCGAGGCCAGCCTGGGCTACATAGTGAGTTCAAGGCCAGCCTGAACTACACAGCGAGACCCTGCATCAAAAAAAAAAAAAGAAAGAAACCAGGAGCCCTCTCCCACTGCAATCATCCTCCCTCAGTACTGGGATTACAGGCTTGTCCCACAGTGCCCAGCAAGAGTCTTTAAAGCGACATACTGAGGCCAGGTATGGTGGCGCACCCCTGTAGTCTCAGTACCTGGAAGGCTGAGCTAGGAGGATTGCTGAGAGTCTAAAGCCAGCTTGGACTACAAAAATGAGATCCCATCTCAAAACCAAACCAAAACAAAACAAAACAAAAAAAATAAATAGACACAGTGAGGGCTAAAAGGAGTCACACAAGCCCACTAGCCAGGCATGGTGGTACATGCCTGTAATCCCAGCGCTTGGGAGGCTGAGGCAGGAGGATCACTGGGAGTTTGAGACCAGACTGGGCTACAAAGTGAGCTCAAGGCCAGCCTGAACTGCATAGCGAGACCCTGTCTCAGAAAGACGAACAAACAAACAAAAAAAAACAAGCCACCTATTTATAGGTTAATTTATTTATTAATTCAGAAATCCTCATATGCATCTTTTATGTGCAGACTGCCTGAACACTGAGGCACAGTAGCGGGTCTGGTGCTTTTAAAACACTGGAATTATAAATATGCGGAGCTGAGGATGAAGCTCGGGGTAGAGCAGCATGCTCTGCATGCTCAGTGTCCTGCATTCAGTCGTGAGCACTGCGAAGAAAGGACTTGCTGGTAAAATTTTAGGAGTTGTACAGTAACAGCAAATACCAGAAAACTCAAAACTTACATTGTTACAGTGCATTCTACTGACACAAGGCCTCTCGAGTTTATCTTATTGTTCATGTATCACTCACACATTCATTAAACAGCACCTATTTTGGGTCACCAGGTAAATGCAAGGACCACACAATTAGGGAACCAGCCCAGGCCCAAAGCAGCTCACATTCTGTATGTCCTGGCCAACGGAGGGTGTAGCCGGGTTCGGGGCCCTGAGGGACAGAGCGCCACCCAGGAGACTGCTGAGGGGGAGGATCCAGGGCTGGCAGAGTAGGCGATGGTGGCAAGGGACCTGAGGGAGGGCCAGGGAGGCAGGAGGACACTCTGGAGAGGGCCCTGGGACATCCGGGAAGCAGAGGCAGGAGAGCTCCAGAAGATACTACACTTGATCTTAGCCAAAAGGCTGAGAAGTGATGAGAGCCCTGGAAGAGATGACCAATTCCAGGGGTGTGTGGCACAGGGGCTGAAGGGACAAGAGCACTGTCTCGGGGGACCTTTTAAGGAGGAGCAGGGGCCAGGGATATAGCTCAGCGGCATAAGTGCCTGCCTGGCAAGTGCAAGGTCCTGAGTTGGATGCCCAGTGCCAAAAAAAAAAAAAGGAAAGCAATAAAACTATAGATTATTCAAGACCCTGTCTCAAAAAGACAACAACAACAAAAAAAACCTGGCACGGTGGCACACACCTGTAATCCAGCACTGGGATGCTGAGGCAGGAGGATCGTTGTGAGTTCGAGACCAGCCTGGGCTACAAAGTGAGCTCAAGGCCAGCCTGAATTGCATAGTGAGACCCTGTCTCAAAAAAAAAAAAAAAAAAAAGGAGGAGCAGCTACCAAGGGAAGTAACCGAGGGGCATGTGGGAATGCAGACAGTAGCCTGTGGCGGAGGAGAGGAGACGTAGACCTGAGGAGCTCTCCTCCCTTTCTTTTTTTCTCTTCTCCCTTTCTTTCAAGATAAAAGAGAGGCTGGAGATGTAGCTCAGGGGTACAGTGGTTGCCTCAAATGTATGAGGACCTGGATTTGATCTCTGGGAAGGGTGGGGAGACAGACAGACCGACAGATCTACAGATGCCTATGTGCTAAGAAGGAATCACAGCGAGGGCCTGTGGGCGGGGTCCACACGGACGCCCTGAGCTGCCCAGAGGTCGGGGGAGGGAAGGAGAGTGAGCCACCAGCCCAGGCCAGGCGGGACAGCGTGTCACTTTACTTTTTTATGTTTTTATTTTATCTTACTTATTTTGTGACACTGGGTGGGGACTGAAACCAAGACCTTCTCACTGAGGAACACCCCTATCCCTTTTTTTTTTTTTCCGTCTTTCTGAGACAGGGTCTCACTATGCAGTTCAGGCTGGCCCTGAGCTCACATTGTAGCCCAGGCTGGTCTCAAACTTGCACCGATCCTCCTGCCTCAGCCTCCCAAGTGCTGGGATTACAGGTGTGCACCACCACACACGACTCCATTTTACATTCTTTATTTTATTTTTATTTGCTGTATCTTGGTACTTCCCAGGGTAGGGACAAAGGAAGAAGATCACAAGTCCTGGGAGGGAGGAGGTAAGGGGCTACAGCTCCCCCTCTGGAGGCAGAGATGTGTGCAGAGGAAGTCAAAGAAACAGGTGCCAGGCTTGGTCTGTGGAATCTCTGCCTCAGTGGACGAGAAAACGAGTAAACAGTCTGTAACAGGATGCTCCGGGATATTTATGGAATAGGCCGTGTCATGAGGGATCACGGACAGACACAAGGCTGGAGAAGTGAGCCTCCCGGAGGACCTCCGACAGGCTGAAGCGGCAGAGCCAGAAATCCTGACAGCTCAGACTGAGAGGGCTGGTCACTGGGGTGGGGGCTGAATTCCCCCAGGCCTGGCCAACGCTGCTCAGGAGGATGGAGGACGACCAAGAGGGGGCGGCTGACCCCTGAGGCCTCCCCCGTCAGAGGACACCTGGGCTTGGCCAGAAGGGAAGGCAGCGGCTCCCTGCCTGATGGGAGCACCAGACACAGGCCCGGCTGGTCAACTCCGAGCTTCCTTCCGTTTTCGTCTCACTTCCTTTCTTTCAAAAAGAAAAGAAAACGTGACACCTTCGATGCCATCGCCATTCGCTGCATTATTTTCTCTTTTTTCCCATGAGCGCCTGTATACGTTTCCAATTTTAAAATGTCAGATCAAAGCAGCCAGAGGGATTCACAAGGAAATTAACGTTCGAGAGCAGCTGCGTCATTTCCCAGGTGGAAGCAGAGGAGAGATGCTCGTGCAGGCTTCAAAGGAACATCCAGACACAGGCCGAGCCTCCAGGAACCACGCAGCCCCCCAAGAGGCACGGGACCCCCCCACATTAAACCAACATGCCAGCCAGGCGTGGTGGCGCACGCCTGTAATCCCAGCACTCGGGAGGCTGAGGCAAGAGGATCGTTGCGAGTTCGAGGCCAGCCTGGGCTACAAAGTGAGCTCAAGGCCAGCCTGAACTGCACAGCGAGACCCTGTCTCAAAAAGATTAAAAAATTTTCAAAATTAAAAAACACCAAGATGCCACGCTCAGAAGGTGCCCCTCCCCTGGCACACAGCTCTGTCCCAGGCTGTGGCGCGTCTTGAGCTCGGAGCTATGCAGAGACTCAGCCGACCTGGCCCAGGTAGGCAAGAAAGGCACTCACTTCAGTACAAACTTTTAAAGGGCGCCAAAAACTTTAGGAGTCAAGAGAAACGCTATCTGAATGCCACAGTTAAAAAAATCAAAGCAGCAAACCACGGCCGAGCCGGCAGCTGTATGGGAACCAGGGCCAGGGTTAGGGCGAAGGCCACTAGGTGGAGTCGCGCCTGAGGCTCTGTGGTGCCTGACGAATCCAAAGACCCGTCCCGCACCGGGGACCAAGAGCGGCCCTGTCAGGAAACACACGGTACCACAAGCCTGTATTCCAAACCGTTGGAATTTGGCATGTTTTAGGTTTCTTAAAGGAGCACATACTGTAAATTAAACCTCCACGGCAGGGTTGGGCAGGACCCCTTTGTCAAACATCCTAACATTTCTGCGGTGAACTCGATGCGTGCTCAGACCTGTTGCAGAAACAGATCAGCAGTCGTCCTGTTAGGCCATGTCAAGCTCTTGCTACCTAGTTAAAGAAAAGGTTTGGCTTTTAGAATTCTTCAGACTTTGACTTTTCACACTGTCAATAAAGGACAGTGGGCCTTACTAACATTACATTAGATCTCAGGGGAAAAAGACAGTGGATTAGACCTCCAGGTTTTTTTCATTTTTTTTTTTTTTGAGCCAGGAATGGCTCAGGCTGAGGCAGGAGGATCTCTGCAAACTTGAGACCAGCCAGGGCTACGTAGTGAGCTCAAGGCAAGCCTGAAGTACATGGTGAAACCCTGTCTCAAAAAACCAAACAACAAAAAGGTTTTTCTTTCTTTCTTTCTTTTCTTTTCTTTTGGTTATTTGAGACAAGGTCTCACTATGTAGTTCACACTGGCCTCAAACTTACTAGGTTTAAAAAAAAAAAAAACCACTAGACAGCCCTTGCTGACCTCAAATTTGCAGAGATCCACCTGCCTCAGCCTCTTAAATGCTAGGATTATAGGTGTGCACCACCATACCCAGCCTACATTCACGCCTATATTCACATTTAAAAATGATTAAACCCACGCCTCGAATTCCAGCACAGGGGAGGCTGAGGCAGGAGGATCATTGTGAGTTCCAGGCCAGCCTGGGCTACAAAGTGAGCTCAAGGCCAGCCTGAACTGCATAGTGAGAACATGTCTCAAAAAGACAAAAGAATAAGTAAATAAATAAAGATGAAGCCGAGGTTCAGAGAGGCCAATGGCTTTGCATAAATTAGCAAGGGGCAGTTGGTGGCTCGAGCTGCATATTCACTGCCTTCTGCACAAGTGTATGCAATGAATACAGATCAGTGAAGAAATGACGAGAGACTTAAAAGTCCTAGCAGAAGTGGTTTTACACCTCTGCAGTAGGGATGAGCTCTGATTTTATTTTATTTTATTTTTTTTGGTACCGGAAATCGAACTCAGGACCTCGTGCTTGGCAGGCAGGTGCTTGTGCCGCTGAGCTATATCCCCAGCCCCGAGCTCTGATTTTAAAAACTTAAAAAGGACTCAAGCGGTTACACAAGGAGACAGATGAGGGCCCTTCAGGCAGGGCAACAAATGAGGCGGGGGAGCGGCGTAGGTCTGTGGATGGCAGCTTTCCTGCATTGGGGGGTTCACCTCTGGTAAAGAGCTGTTAGGGGACAGGGGAAGGTAAGTTTGGGGAAGCAGGTAAAGCCAGGCAGCTGGAACAGCTTATCAGATCGAAGCACCTACAACTGCCCAACACGCCTCTAATCCTAGCACTCAGGAGGCTGAGGCAGGAGGATCCTGAGTTCAGAGCCAGTTTGAGCTACATAGACCCTGGCTCAAACAAACAAACAAGCAAACAAACAAAAAGAACCTGCAATTCCCTCCCAAGGCAGCATTTCCCAGTCACTTGTGTGCCACCTTCACGACCTGTCATGGTTGCCCACCACCCTTGTGGGAAGTGACAGAACGTCGTGGTTTAAAAGTGTGCACTTCGGGGTCAGACTGCTTCCACTGGAGTCTCGGCTGCAGTACCAACTGTGTGACCTTAGACAAGCAGCTTAACCTCTCTTTGCCTCAGTGTACTCATTTGTAAAACAAAGATCATTCAAACGCCTCCCTCAGGAGGATTAAGTGAGAGACCACATTTGGGTACTAAAGCTATGGCATCACAGACTTATTGTGGCAGTGATGGTTTTGGTGACACACATATAACAAGGTATTAAGTCGAAAGTCCTACCTAAGGCACAGAGATACACCGATACAGCGCTCCCCAGTGTGATACCAGGGGGTGTGCAAGCTCCTCTCTCAGACTGTGAGGAGGGAGAGTCCGAATGGGCGGAGCCTGGGGGGCGTCTGTGCAGAAGAATCTGGGGTGCTGTTGGTGGGCTCTGGCTTCACTCTGCCTCCCCTGAGACTTGCCTGGAGCGAGCGGGCTGGGGAGCGGCTGAGCACGACCGGCCCGCAGACCTGATGCGTGTTCCCTGCTGGGGAGCACAGGGCGGACTGGTGTCCGGCCACCGCCTGAGATATCCAGAAGCCAACTCAGACTGGAGCAAGGGAGCTCCCTGAGCACAGGGTCAGCCTGCATTCCCAGGGTTACTGCACCCCAGGAAATGCGACTGGTTCTTGGGGTGAGTATGGGCCACACGCAAGTGAGGGCTGGCCCTGCCCCAAAGGGCTACTCAGACAGAAGGAAGGGCCCTAGTGGAAAGAAGCCAGAGAGAAACTGCTAGATTTCAGGGGCCGAGGAGGAGCAGTGACCTAGAATAGAGGATAATTTGCTCTTTTTAAGATAATCGGGAGTGAGGAAGCCAGGAGTTGTGGGAGGGAGGGTCTCTGAGAGAAGCATGAACGTAGCCACGAGAGACAGATTCAGCGGAACATATGTGCCTGGCCCAGGCAACTGGAAGCCCGCAGACAGCAGCACTGCCCAAACATCTCCTTTCAGTCCCGGGACGGAGGGATGGATGTACAAAGGGCTGACCGGTCACCATGTTTGTGATTTAAAGTGACCACGAGACTTACGGCTGCCTGTGAATGACCAGAAAAAGCTATGAAGCCTCACTGAACTTACATCCCCGGACAGGGAAGAACTCATCCCACTGAATAAGCATAAAAGGACAGTGGAACACAATTAAGTTACTTCCCAAGGAGTCATGCGTTGTTATACTCACAAACATAGCTATGCAAGTCAAATGTCTGCTGCCAGTCAACTGAAACCATATCCCGTCGGTGTGGTAATCACGTTAGAGACCACTGACCCACAGCAATACAGGGCTGGGGAGAAAGGTACGGTGGGCAGACAGAAACGCTTGGTTTGGTGGTATCAGCGGAAATGCATTTGCTCTTTAGCCTCAAACTTGGTTACATGAAAACAGAAAATGTCCATCAATGAATGAGAGAATCCAAGCGTCCTTAACAAGGGGCTTTGTTCAAAGGGAATTCAAGACAGCCCAGTTCCATACACAAAGCAGCCATGACCTTTGGGTTCTTGGGCTGAGTTTAGGGTCTGGCCTTGCCCTTTCGGGTAGGGATAGCACAGCCAAGGAGGCAGGTTCTCACCAACACCAGGTCACCCAGAAGCCACCAGCCAGAGTCCTCAAGTCCTGGATACACGGGTAGCAACGGGGCAGGTAGAATCCTGGGCTGAGCGTGCAGAATGTGAAAAATATACAAACGCACAACTCCACGGCGGCCTTTACGTGAAGCTTGGCCCCCGAGGGCGGTGCCAGGATGAAGGGAAGGTGAAGTTCACGTTTTAAGATGAAATACAGGGGGAGCTTCCCGTGGCATCAGAAATGGTGAGCAGAGGGGCACACAAACGCCTCCTCTCGGCTGTCCCGCCGAGCCAGTCAAAGGGGGAACGACTGGACCAAGCCCCCTTCCCCAAGAAGGCTCTCGCTGCAGCTCCGACCCTGTCCTGTAACTTCCAACGCGGCTTCTTTCTCTTTCAACCCCGCCGCTCCCTCTCGGCTCTGATTCTCCCCACTTCCAGGTCAGCTGTATTATTCCCTGAGAAAGGCCGCAGTCATCCGGCGTCTACTGCGTTATCCAGCATCGCTACTACATGAAAAGTTACCAAACACCCTGTCCCACATCCCTGTTTCATTGGTAAGGACACCAAAAGCCAAAGAACTCAGGTCACGTGCCCGGGGTCACCGAGCTAAGATCAGAGCCCCAGTGTCCTGGCCGCCAGCACACTGCTCCGTTACACAGCATCATACCGACCCTAGGAGGGATCAGCTCACCTCCGCTAGGCCACCACAACCCTCACTCCTCCTCCACAAATATCTCAGAATGCTAGGAGGGGCTGGCAGCTAACCTGCCTGGAATAGACAGTGAACTAGCTGGTTAGTTTGAATGGAGTAATCAGCGGCCACAAACACTTTCTCAGAAGAATGGGGTAGTCTAACGCTTCTCGTGCTTTCCAAGTCATAACCAAGCCTACCAGCTGCAATATAATGACAGACAGGAGAAGGTGCAGAAACTAGAAGATGAAGCCTGCAGTCAGGAATCTACAGCAGGGCGTGGTGGTGCAGGACTGTTATCACAGCACACAGGAGGCTGAGGCAGGAAGGTTGCTGCAAGTTCAAGGCCAGCCTGGGCTACATAGTGAGTTCAAGGCTCAGCCTGGACTACACACAGCGAGAACTTGTCTCAAAAAAACAAACAAAGAATCTGCAAAGAGTTGGATATAGCAGTGCCTAGGCTGGCTTCAGACTCAAGATTCTCCTGCCTCAGCCACTCAGGTACTAGAATTACAGGCATGCACCACCACACCCAGCTCAAAATGGGGATAATTAACAGCAGCTCTCTCACTGCTCTGAGAGGCCAGTGATGAAAAGGGCTCAGCCTAAGGCCTGACACATGGTAAACATTCAATAAATGGTGGCTGTCAGCTGTTATTCAGCTATGCTCACCAAAGCCACTGAAACTCCACCTGTAGAATTAAATCTCAGAGGTCTCAAATAAGCTATCCGAGGCCACTCGAGGGAGTAAGTCACAGAGGGAGCCCAGGTTTTCTGGTTCCTGAAACGTCTGCCCATCGTGAGCTCCCATAAAAATGGCATCACTGCCCAATGTCCTAAAAATCTGTCCAGGCATGGTGGCACATGCCTGTAATCCCAGCACTCGGGAGGCCGAGGCAGGAGGATCGTTGCGAGTTCGAGAAAGGCCTGGGCTACAAAGTGAGCTCAAGGCCAGCCTGAACTGCATAGCGAGACCCTGTCTCAAAAAGACAAAAGAAAGAAAAGGGAAATAAAGCATGAATCAACCTCAGAAGCCCAGAAAAGAATCCTCTCTTTGTGGCCCTTCAATCTCCCTCTTGGCTGGCGCCCCTAGCTCCTTGGGGCTGGTGTCAAGGCCTCACTAAAACTCAGGGTGAGTGACCCTTCTGGTGGAAATGAACCAGTCCAGAGGCTCATGTGACAGGGGTGCCTCTTAAAGACGGAAACAACGAATGAATGGACCAGCTAGAAGGCATCCATCATTCAAGTCCAACTTCGAAAGCAGTTGGAAGTGAATGACCCAGTGTGTTCTGAATGTGGGGCTTCGGAAAGGAGAGAAGACGGGCAGAAAGTGACCTCTCCAGTTTTGTTTCCGTGTTCACCAGACCTCCCCGTATTAGCTGCCAGGCGAAGTCCTGTGCAATGCCATGCTTCCAGAGGAAGCGATCTGGAGACACAAGTCTTGCCCATGTGGACGCTTTGCCCTAATTTCAACACCACTGCCTCCTCCTTCTACAACACCGGCCATAGTGGGAGCCCTGAAAGGATCTCAAGTTCCCTGGGAGCCTACAGAGTAAAGGACAGTGGGGGGCCGGGTGTTCAGAAATCGGAACTGGTGACGACCATAGTTACTGTTCACACCGCCAGGCGGAACTGTGACGGACCCAATGCAGGAGCGTCAACATCAGAGCAGGATGGAAATTCTCCTTTCTGGACCATCCTCTGAAGGAGCGGGGAGCCAGTGTCACTCTGTGACCCTGACCCCTCTAAAGGTACCGCCAGGAAGCTGACTGATGTTAACGTGAGCATGCAGTCGGGCCTTAGAGCAGAGGACAGCAGGCACCTAGCTCTGCAGCTGAGGTACGCCAGCCAAGGGCAGAAGACTTTCCTTTTTATCTTGGGCACGTACAGGTTACTACACGGCCTCGGGTCCATCTACAGACGTGTGTGCCGCTGCTTCTCCTATGATTCAGCAGCATGGAGCATCCCACAGCTCGAAGTCAGAGGCAAACGCACCCCTTGAAGCAAACATACAGGCACCTGAGTTCTCTCTGAGAATCTTTATCTCATAATGGAAAAGTATACCCAGGGGTAGGAAAGACAAATTCTCCCAACACACACACACACACACACACACACACACACACACACACACACCCACACACACACACACACACACACACACACCCCAGTCAGTGTGCTAAGGGTGACTCAGTTCCCCTACAGGAAAATC
>NW_004955466.1:2685107-2687841 GCF_000276665.1 Chinchilla lanigera | reverse complement strand
ACACACACACACACACACACACACACACACACACACACACACACACACACACACCCCAGTCAGTGTGCTAAGGGTGACTCAGTTCCCCTACAGGAAAATCATAACCCAAAATGCCCCTCCTGCCCCTTCCCCTCAAATTGGCCTGCACTCTACTTTTCAAACACAAACGCTCCAATTTCTGAGAAAGGGGTGGCGGGTGGGGAGGCGAGAAGAAAACTTAGCCAGAGAGGCTGGATCTGTTCTTACCAGATCATCAGAATCTCTTCCCAGATTCCCTCTTCGGCCAGGCTTTGCCACAAAGGCAGCTGAGAGTTTGCCAAAGCAGAAATGACCCCTACCTTAAGACGAATGTTCCTGAAATAAAACACCAAAACCCAAAACCACCTTGCATGTAATCTGAGGGTGGTGAGAGCAGGGAGCGGGGAGTAGAGGGACACAAATTTGAGAGCAGTCGTGCCGGGGAAGGGTTCGGTATCCCTTTCCTCCCTCAAGGACGGCCAGATCTGATCCAGCTGCTGATAAGGCCAGCCTGCCTCGCTTTACTGCCCTGACCCAGGGCTCTCCTTAAGACCTCGGAGGCCCCAACATCAGAGACCCTTCTCCCGCCTTGGATGTCACCAGCATCCTGGACGCGTCCCAGGAAAAACCCCACCCAGGAGGAGCTCCAAGACACCCCGGGAACAGAGGCAAACAGAAAAAACACCCGATGCCTGTGTGCTGTAGCAACAGCTTTTCTGATAAAACTACACTTTTAAAACCAACACTGAGCGGTCCCTATCACAGAAGCTGTAATTCAGCCCTTTCCTGTAAAATGACACCTTTCCCTTTAGAAACTATGCAAATCCGATACAACTGAAATGAACACAGTCCCGGGCTCGCTAACTCATTTGCTATCTTTCATTCCAGGACTCAAGGCTCTTAAATAACTTTATAAATGTAAAATTTCATACCTCATCACTTTCACAGAGGGAGTCAGGGGAGTATCATCTTCCCAGCTTACAGCCTGAGGAAAAGTCAGTCCCCGGAAAAGCCCGCGATATCACGACTGGGGCTGGCAAGGTCCGGCTTCCATATTATCTGCCGCTATGAATAAACAGCTTGCGATAAACCCAACGGGGGATTAGCAGTAATAATCAACCCTGCCAGTTTATGGGGGTAAAGTCCACAGGTGTGGCGCTGGCTGGGCTCCGTCTAGACCCTGCACCTGACTTTAGCCGTAAGTTCCAGGGACACAGCTCTAAAGCCAAGGGCCTTGTACTTTCTCCTGCTACCCTTGCTGATCTTAGAACATCCACCCTCTCACTCCAGTATTTGACCTTTTTTCCGCTTTGTACTAGGGATTGAACCCAGGGCCTCACAAACGCTAGGCAAGCTGGCTAGTGCTGAGTTGCACGCCCTGTCTTTTTTATTTTGAGAGAAGGTCTTGCTACATTGCCCACGCTGGCCTTGAACTTGCAATCCTCCAGCCTCAGCCTCCTGAGTACCTGGCATTGCAGGCATGGGCCTCTACTTCCGGCTGCCTCTGTACTTCTAAGTGGCTTGAATCAATACGAAACATTGTGTCATTTCTCTCTAAAGATGACCCTTTCCCCCAAATCTCTGTCTCCAAACATAGACCCTCCAGGAAGAATAGCCTCATCTCGGGCCACCTCTTCATGGCTCCAAGAGAAGTGTCCTGGTAGACCCACCCCAGCTGGACCACCTAGATCATGAGCACACTCACGGGAGACGCAGGGTCCAGCTGAAGTCCGGGCCCTCCAGTACCATGTGTCTCACAGGCAAGCAGATGTAGCTCTGCCTTCTGACCGGGGAAAAAACCCTGAGCTCCCAAAGGGCTGTCCGGCCCCAGGATGCGAGCCAGCTGGGAACTGGAAGCACCTCATTCCTGGACATGAGGTCAGGGTCTGCGGACCTGGAGCTCGGCCCATTTGTGTTCTACAGAGAAAGACACTGTACCACCCAGGGAAGGCCATTCAGTTCCTGGTACAGTGAAGAGAATCCCAAGCTGAAAACACACAGCTTGGGCCAGCAGAGCCCCCAAGGTTACACCGGGGACCCCTCCCCAGGGTCCCGCTTTCATCCTTTATGTAGAGACTGGAAGCAGCCTCCGAACAACCGGCCGGGGCAAGCTCTACACCTGAGGCAACGAACGTACCCCAGAAAAGCTGGAGAAAGACGGGCAACAGAGTCTGGGCAGAAGGGACGGGGCCAGGCTCGGAACAGCAGGGAAGGAGAGGAAGAAAGACACCTGCGAAAGACGCCCATGTCCCCGGCTCCCCATCCCAGTCCAGCATCTGCCACCGTGGACCGCGGGTCAGGGAGGCCAAAGGAAGAGCTGGCAGCCGGGGACAGGGCCGCTGCCCGGATCGGGGCTGGGCACAGACCTGGGTAGAGGAGGACACCTAGGTGTGCGGTCCCCCATCGCCCGTGTTTTCATCACTCCGGGGAGAAGGCAGTGGGGTGCTTTGGAAGGGGTGCCCTCTCCTTCGGCAAAGTCTTCTGTCTCAAACTCAGGAGGGTCCACGGCTCCCATTCCCAAGCCCTCCTTCCCCAGATTCGACCCAGACTGGCGCCCCCCTCTGTCCTCCGGAGGCGGCCTCGGGGCGCTCTCCGCCGGGGGGGAAGAGGTGTCAGCCTCCCGCTGCCCGAGATCCCGGGCGGCCCCTTCCCCCTCGCCCACGCCGGCACCCTTTGTTTCAGGCGGGGAAAGTTGCCAACGCGCACCCCTGTCCCC
>NW_004955466.1:2660326-2684623 GCF_000276665.1 Chinchilla lanigera | reverse complement strand
GGGCAGGGGCTGCGGCCGCCCTGCCCGGGAGGAAGCGAGCCCGCGGCGGCGGCGGCGGCACTCACCCATAGTACGGATGCGGCGCAAACTGCACATGCTCCGGCTGGCGGGCGCTGCCCTCCGCCCTGCTTAACTCCTGCGCGCCCGCCGGCCCGAAGCGTCCCCAGCCCTGGCGGTGCAGGTGGCTGCGGCGCGGGGCTCCTCGGCGTCTCCGCGCCACCGCCGCACTCCGCCTGCATCGGAGCTTTGGGACCGCGTGAGCCGCATCCAGTGTGGGCACCACGCAGGCCCGGGCTACCTGAGCGCCGCTGGGTATTAAAGGCACTGTGACCCCAGCACTGTGCCCGTGTCGTCCACTCACTGAAACAGCCGTATCAGCTTATTATTCCCATTTCCGAGACGGAGAAACAGAGGCCTATGGAAGTTTAAGGAACGGATTTGCCTAAAGCAAGGCCTGAACCTCCCAAGCCCCCGGTTTAGTTTATGCCGAAAAGATTAAACAGAGTACTACCGCAGCCTTGCCCACCGGGACAAAGAGCTCTGGGAGGTCCAAGGCAGCCTGGAGTCTGCTCTGACAGGGAAGCTGAGGTTCATCCAGCCGCTCTATTTTGTTTTGTTTTGTTTTGTTTTGTTTGAGACAGGGTCTCGCTATGCAGTTCAGGCTGGCCTTCTGCTCACTTTGTAACCCAGAGTGGTCAGGAACTCACAGCAATCCCCCTGCCTCAGCCTCCGGAGTGCTGGGATTACAGGCATGCGCCACCACGCCGGGCTTGTTGCTCTGTTTTTTAAACCTAATCTGGTACTGTGTCTCCCCTCTAACTGTCTGATGGGGCCATGGGCCTTCCATTAACCTTCTGCCCCTGATCAGGGTATTCAAAGATCAGCTAGGGTGCGTCCTGAAACTGGAAGTGGGCAGTGTACTCCAGGAGCTCTAAACCCAGCTCCCTGCATACCCTGTTCTTGGGGTGATCAATGCAGTCTTCCTTAAGAAAAACACTAGATTTCTTTTTTTTTCTTCTTTTTGTCTTTTTGAGACAGGGTCTCACTGTGGAGTTCAGGCTGGCCTTGAGCTCACTTTAAAGCCCAGGCTGGTCTCGAACTCACAAAGATCCTCCTGCCTCAGCCTCCCCAGTGCTGGGATTACAGGCATGAACCACCACACCCGGCAACACTAGATGTCTGATGGGGACAGAGTGAGTCACCTTGGGTTCCTTAAAGCTGCATAGGAAGGAGATAGCCATTGACCTTCCTTATCCTCCTTTGGGTAATGAATGTCTCCATATCGCCTGTTTCATAAATGTACTGTGATGGCTCAATGATATCACACATGCAAAGTCCTCAGTCCACAGGAGGTTTTCAGTAACACGAAACTACTTTCTGCTGGGGGAAAGACAGGGAGAGAAGAAGAAGGGTTCAGGGCCGTATGGGCTGTGCGTACCACGCTGTCAGAGAGACAGGAGACAGCTGCCCTCGACACGCATACCCTGGGGAGAAACGGCTTCACCAAGGTCCAGCAGGCTGAGAGGGACGTCCCGTGCACCCTCGCCGTGAAGTCGTAGTGCTCCCACTGTCTCTGATGATTTGGCAGCTGGCTCCGCTCTCTCTGGTTCTGGGAGGCAGCATTGCTTAGAGGAAGGCGTAATGGGCTGGAAAGGCAACAAGATCTGAATTCCCGGCACCGTAGCCATTAGGCACGCTAGACAGGCAGGGTGTGCAGTGCCAACAATATTTTTAGGGGCCCACAGGAATGAATTTCTCTTAAAATCAGAGGCAAAAAATAAACCTTGAGGTCAAAGAAAATGTATTCATATATAATATTAATATTTTCATTCTTAGTAGAGAGGCCAAGTTACCAGTTACAGAAGCAGAAAGAAGGAAGAATTAGGAGCTAAGGCACAAGGATTAACCAGTCTTTAACCAGCTGTCTCCTGGGTTTAACACCACAATCAGGACTTTCCTCATCTCACACTCATAGGGATCCTCCTGCCTCAGCCTCCTGAGTGCTGGGATTCTAGGCAGATACCACCGTGCCTGGCTCATCTCTTCTTTATTTGAGTAGGGCATTACATAAATGAGGAAATCAAGGCTCAGAGAGTCTGTGGTTTGGTCAAGGTTAGATTTCTAGGGAAAGCAAAATGCAGTTCAAACTGAGGTTTTTCAGCACCCCATCCAAGGTCCTTTCCATCTGCATCAAGATTTCAAATAAAATGAGGCATGTACAGGGCAGAGCAGTCTGCTATAGCAGAGGACCTCAAAACAGCGTCTGTGGCGCTGAGTAGGTCCCCTGGCTTTTCACCCCGGGAATGCGGAGGCCTGTGTGCAGAGCTGTAGGAAGGGGTGGGAGAGTGTCCCCAGGTGAACCTCAGAGGCACAGTTATCGCGGCTGTAGAGACTTAGGTGCAGATTGAAAGCAGAGGGTCCCAAGCCAGGTGTGGTGGCGCACGCCTGTTATCCCAGGGCTCAGTAGGCTGAGGCAGGCAGATCACTGTGGGTTCCAGGCCAGCCTGAGCTACATAGTGAGTTCAAGGTCAACCTGAAGTACATAGTGAGACCCTGTCTCAAAAAACCAAAAAAAGAAAAACAGAGAGTCCCTGGACAAACTAAGCCCTTGTACTAATACAGACCAGAGAATGCCTTGCCCTGTTTTCCTTCTTGTCTTATCAAAGTAAGTGGAATGGTGTAGTGGACCAGACAGACATAGATTTCACACAGGCAGACCTGGAATGAATCTATCTATCTATCATCTATCTATCCATCTATCTCTATCTGATCTATATTTAAAACAGGGTCTTGATCAAACTGACCTCAAACTTGCCATCTTCCTGCTTCAGCCTCCTGAATCCTGGGATTACAGGCATGGAGTACCTAGGTAATCAGTGACAGCACCTCCACACTGTCCTGGAAGTTCCCCACCACAGTATGCAGTTAATGGTATTTCTCTTCACAACTCCATTCTACCACCAGGCAGTAAAAACAAGCACCCTGCAAGTGTCTTTGTTGTTTCTAAAGTGCCTTGAGCCGGGTGTGGTGGCGCACACTTGTAATCCCAGCACTCGGGAGGCTGAGGCAGGAGGATCGTTGCAAGTTTGAGACCAGCCTGGGCTGCAAAGTGAGCTCAAGGCCAGCCTGAACTGCATAGTGAGACCCTATCTCAAAAAAAATAAAAAAGAAAATTAAAATTTAAAAGAAAATAAAGTGCCTTGAACACGTCAGATTCTTAGGCCTGTTTTCCGAAGGACAAGAACTGCTGTCTTGCCTCCAGAGCAAACCATCCATGAAGGGCTTGTTCTTGTCTCTACCATGAGGAATGTTCTTGATGACTTTTGAAGGGAATCAGAGAGATTTCTTAACACTCGTTACGACTGGTTCCGGGGGGGGGCTGCCCTCTGACCGAGAGCTAGGAGAGATGTGGCTCAAGAGAATCATTTCAGGGTATGGGCGGGCCCACGGCCCAAGGAGAAAGGGCCTGGAAAGGAGCACAGGACCTGGAGGTCAAGGGAGGGTCACAGCCAGTCTGTCACAGACATTGTGATGAGGGAGCAAGGGTAGAAACAGAGAAAATACCCGTGCCGAGGGCAGTCTTGAGTTTGGAATCTGTTGGATCCGCTTTACAGGAAAACAAGCTGAAAGAAAAGCGCGGAGATGGGTATACAGAGCCGTCTTGGTGAGACGCTGGTGTTTGAGTTTTGGTTGTTGCTTTTTTTTTTTGTCTTTTTGAGACAGGGTCTCAGTATGCAGTTCAGGCTGGCCTTGAGCTCGCTTTGTAGCCCAGGCTGGCCTTGAACTTGCAACAATCCTCCTGCCTCAGCCTCCCGAGTGCTTGGATTACAGGAGTGCACCACCACGCAGGAGTGCACCAGCAGGCGTGTACAGGGCAGAGCAGTCTGCGATAGCAGAGGACCTCAAAACAGCGTCTGTGGCGCTGAGTGGGTCCCCTGGCTTTTCACCCCAGGAATGCGGAGGCCTGTGTGCAGAGCTGTAGGAAGGGGTGGGAGAGTGGCCCCAGGTGAACCTCAGAGGCACAGTTATCGCGGCTGTAGAGACTTAGGTACAGATTGAAAGCAGAGGGTCCCAGGCCAGCTGGTGTTTGAACACAGAGGGAAAGTCCCTTCTTAATATAGGGAGGAAAAGGGGTTACAGTGAGGCTAAGGAACGGGCTTGTGATCATTTAGGAGATATATATATATTTTACTACAAGCCACAGATGCTGACTTTAGCTATCTTGAATCTGAAAGGAATTTATTGACAGTATATGATCAGGTGGCTCAGATCTGAAGGGGATGCTGACGAAAACAATCTCAAAAAGCCTAGGACCTGGCCAGATCTGGCCTGGTGTGGTGGGGCACGCTTTGTAATTCCAGCACTCTGGAAGGCTGCGGCAGGAGGATGATGAGTTTGAGCCCAGTTT
This sequence comes from Chinchilla lanigera, assembly GCF_000276665.1. Lineage (NCBI taxonomy): Eukaryota > Metazoa > Chordata > Mammalia > Rodentia > Chinchillidae > Chinchilla > Chinchilla lanigera. The sequence goes on along the minus strand of NW_004955466.1, from coordinate 2,680,215 downwards.
ATGCAACTTAGTGACCTAGTAAGATCCTGTCTCAAAATAAAAATTTAAAAATGGATGGAGATGTAACTCAGGGCAAAAACCTTGGGTTCAATCCTTCATGCTGGGAAAAAAAAAAGACTAGCACTAGCTTTCAGAGGGCCAGTCATGAAAAGTAACTTAAGAGTTTCCACAAGGCTTTCTACTGCCAGAAAAACTAGTCTCTAATCTTTTTATCAAGTGTAAAGTCAACTTTTCCCAGGTTGAGCTGCGCATCTACCTTCCCTATGGACCGAGCGGGACCCCTCGTGTAAGCCCCACAGTTTCAGACGTTGTGAGTTCAAGGCGAGCAGTGAAAGAGAAATCAAAGGGCTGATACCAAAAGCAGGCAAAGGTTGCTCAGTGACCGCAAACAGTAGATGTCTATGAGAAGTAGAAATACGCCACACGGGGCATTTAAACCCGACTTAGTGCCTTTATAAGGTTCTTTTTTGTAAATTAAAACTTTTTTTTTCATTAGACTCTTTTCTTTAATCTTTTTTTTTTTTTGTCTTTTTAAGACAGGGTCTCACTATGCAGTTCAGGCTTGTCTTGAACTCACTTTGTAGCCCAGGCTGGTCTCAAACTCACAATGACCCTCCTGCCTCTGCCTCCTGAGTGCTGAGTTAATCTGTTTCAAAGATAGAGTTTCACTAAGTTGTCCTGTCTAGCAAGTCTCCTCCCTCAGCCTCCTGAGTAGCTGGGACTACAAGTTCATAGCAGTACTCCCAGCCCACACTCTATTTTTTAGAGCAGTTTTAATTTCACAGCAAGACTGAGCACATTTCCCGTACACACCCAGATTTCATACAGGCATAACATTTTCCACTATCAATTCACGAACCAGAGTGGTACCTTAGTTGCAATTCATGAACCTACACTGACACATCATTATCACCCCCAGAGTCCATACTATGTGCTAGGGTTCACTCTTGGTGTTGTGCATTTTATGGGGTTGGACAGATGTAGAATGACATGTACCCGCCATCACAGTATCACACAGAGCATCTTCACTGCCATAAGCATCCCCTTGCTCCATGTGCTCCGTGTACTCATGTCTCCCTCCCCACTAGCCATCCATCTTTCCACTGTCTCTCCAGAACATCAGCTAGCTGGAGTCAGATAACATGTACCCTTTCCATCAGATTGGCTCAATATACTTTTAAATGTTCTTCTGATTGGTTTATGGTTTGATAGCTCATTTATTTTTAGCATTGAATAGTATTCCATTGTCTGGAATTTTGTTTGCTTGTGTCTGCACTACTGAAGATTGATCCCAGCATTGCACTGAGCTACGTACCCAACCTTTTAATTTTTTCAAAATCTTAAAACTTAATTTTGAGATAGAATCTCACTAAATTACCCAGGCAGGATTTGAATTTGCATTTCCCTTGCTTCAGCCTCCCAAGTGCTGGAATTACAGGGATGCACCGTCGTGCCCAGCTTTTATCTATTCATTACTGAAAGGCATTGTGACCCCTTCCAAGTTATGGCAATTAAGAACAAAGGTGCTGACTGGGGGGCAGTCTCGTGGTAGAGCATTTGTCTAGCATGCATGAGGTCCTGGGTTTCATCTCCAGCACCACAGAAGACAAATAAAGCTACTATAAACTGCATGTAGGTTTTCATGTGGATATAAGCTTTCACCTTCTTTGGGTAAGTAGTAGGGTGAATGATTGCTGGATTATGTGAGAGTATGTTTAGTTTTGAAACTTCCAAACCATCTTCCAAAGTGGAGGCCCCATTTTTGCATTTCCCTAGCAGTGAACGAGAGTTCCCGTTTCTCCACATCCTCACCAGCATTTGGTGTTGTCAGTTCCGGCTTTGGGCCATTTTCAGTGTATAGCAGGATCTCACTGTTCTTTGTTTCTGTAAGATTCTCAGCCATGAGAGAAGGTGAATGGAGAAACATAAGTTTCAAGAGAGCAGCAGGAGGCTTTGACATAGATACAGAACAACAAATATCGCTTCTCTTGCCGGGACCGGTACAGAGCTGGATGACATTATTATCACCCAAAGTCTATAATTTACATTAGGGTAAGTCCACAAATTACATTAAAAATAGTTTTTTTTTTTTGTGAACTTTGCATAGCTACGTAGTAGGTCAATTGTGACAGGGAAAGCAAATGCAAAAAGTTATTAAGAATGTTCTTAAACCTTCATAAAATATCACAGAAGAATTGCCAGGAGTACTAGAGGAAGTATTAAGCCCAGGGGAAATGATCAAGTCGGTTGTTGGTATATCAGAAGACTTGCTATCTATTCCATGTGGGAAAGTGATATATACTCTCTTTTTTTCCCTTTGGAAAAACTCATCTGGACGTGGTGGCGCATGCCTGTAATCCCAGGCACACTCGGGAGGCTGAGGCAGGTGGATCCTTGCAAGTTCGAGACCAGCCTGGGCTACAAAGTGAGTTCAAGGCCAGCCTGAACTGCATAGTGAGACCCTATCTCAAAAAGAAAAAAAAAAAAAAAAAAAAAAAAAAAATCTAACTCATGACCTCACACTTGCTAGGCAGGTGTGGTGCCAGTGAGCTATATCCTTGGCCAGATATATGCTTTCACAGAGTTCTCAAAATTATATGTCCTCCTACTTTTGGAGAATATATAAATATATATTGGGTGCTAGAAATTGAACCCAGGGCCTTGTGCATGCTAAGCATGAGTGATACTACTGAACTACATCCTAGTCTTCCTTAGGGGTTATTTAAAAGTCATGTCCTCTCTCTTTTCATTACCAAAAGGAAAATGCAATGGATAAAAGATGATGCAGTACTCAGGGACACCTTGAGTCCGAACATAAAGAACTTAGGATCCTGTGACAATGGGAATTCATCTGTAAAGCATCATCACACACTGATCTGTGTGTTCTACAACAGCCCTGAAAATCAGCGCAGGTTCCTAAGACTAGCAGTGAATTAAGAGAGGAAAGGCCCAAAGCTAATGAAATCAAAGTAAGAATGTGAACACACACTGAGGCCACACCACTTTATACCTCGAAGCTGGGTTTCAGCGTGGAGGTTGTAAATCCTTTGGGGGACAGGGTTGAGCAGAAATCCTGGGACACATGGGGAGAGCCCCATTCCACCCACCTGCCTCCCTCACCGGGCCCACTCAGCTGCTCTCATTTCCGGCTCAGTGGTCCAGCCAGGTGCTGGGCATATTTAATAGAATTTCTGCCCCAGAGATTATAAACCGCACTCCAAGCTTGTCACCTCCCCTCTGCGCCTCCCTTTGCCAGGATACAAGGAGCTTAGTCGTCTGAGGAAGGACAAAGGAGCATTGTGAAGGCTAGTCTGGTTATGAGAAGGCTTTTTTTTTTTTTTTGGTTTTTCTCCGGTACCGGGAACCGAACTCACGACCTTGCATGCCAGGCAGGCGCTTTTGCCGCTGAGCTAAATCCCCAGCCCCTGAGAAGGCTTTGCAACTAAAGCTTTTATGTTGTTATCTAAGCCATCCCCCCCACACTGTGTGCCCGTCCCAACCTCACCATATCAGTTCAAAGAGAAATTTCACCCCAGCACAGCGATTGCAGAAGTATCTTGGGCCTCAGCAACATAGATGAAGAATCTCTATCACAACATCTCTTCCAAGCACCAATCTCTGGTTCCCTAGGTCCCGGGATGAGGTCAAGTAGAAAAATGTTTCTTTCTGTAGATCTGAGACAAAAGGTATCTCCCATTGGAGCTGGCTGAGAGATGGCCTAGCTGGGGCTACTGGGGTGCAACTTGCATCACAGGAGGTAGGATAAAACCTGTCCCTCCTCTCTCTACCCTCCATGTCCTGGCCCTTGTAGAACTCTGCCACCTTTAGGAATGCTGGAGGGGTTGATGACCCCAGGGTGCCATCTTGCCTGGGGAATTAGTTCAGTTGAGGTGTTCCGTTAGTGTCCAACATCTAAAGCCAGGGGTGGTGGCGCATGCCTGTAATCCCAGCACTCGGGAGGCTGAGGCAGGAGGATCGTTGAGAGTTCAAGACCAGCCTGGGCTACAAAGTGAGCTCAAGGCCAGCCTGAACTGCATAGCGAGACCCTGTCTCAAAAAGACAAAAAAGAAGAACATCTATTAATTAACTAGCAAATGCATTTTAGTGTCTTATACCTAGTGTTGTGCTATTTGGAAAGCCAGGTGCCTGGTTTCAAGGAACCTGATCCTTTCAACAGCTATTAATGTCCTCTGCACGATGCGAAGGAGTGGGGTCCCACAGGTGAGAAAGATCGAGACCCACATGTACGGAAGACAAGAACACCACAGTCTACAACCACGTATTATTCATGTGCTAGTGACTGCTCTGTTTGTGCCCCCGTTATCCCTGGCCCTCAGGTGACTGCTTTGAATTCCTTGCTTTGCAGGAAGTGGACAGTTTGTGATTATTTGTGTTCTACACTGGGGTTGCTCCCACAGTCAGGTCTATCTCTACCACAGTTTATTTGTAAACACTCTGGCTTGGCTCAGGAATGAGTATTTGTAAATTCACAGACTCCTTTCGATCAATACTCCTGCCTCCCTTTCATCCACAGCTCAGGTCAAGGTCGGCTTTCTCTTTGCCTTCGGCCAAGCACGGATATGGGGAAGGGTCAGCGACACCTTTGGTGCGGCATTTTTCACATCCGTGGGCAGCGATATCAGGTATACGGAGCTGTGGCCTCCTGGGGGACTACAGTAGAGACCCCCAGGTCAGAGACGGAGAAGGTGGGGTTTCAGTAACACAAAGAAGAGCACGGTGGGGAGGGGCCTTGTTCTGGACCTGCAGGTCTATGTTCAGGGTGGAGAGGCTACGGAAGGAGCTGGTTGCTTAGGAGTCCACCTTGACCTTCCAAGTGCCCCATAGTTGTGTGATGGGAGATTAACACTCTGTCTCGCCCTTGGGCTTTTCCTGTGTAAATCCAAACTCACATTATAGGAAGGCAATGGGCCCCCTCAGCCCCAACCCCCTATCCTGGAGATGAGCTGATGGTGCCCCCGAGCTCTAGGATCATCAAAGGAAGGCTCATGAGTGTCTGGGCTGCAGTTGGGAGTGTGGAGGAACATGGGTAGCAATGGAGGGGTGGGAAGGGTAGAGGGAAGGAAGGCAGGCTTGGGACTTCCTCCTTGAAATCAGTGGCTACACTCTTCCTACCCAGACCCTCATGCCATCAGGCCTCTGGATTATACCCACCAAGCCTTGGAGAGAATTGGTGAAAACGCCATTTCCCGGTACGATGTGAAGTGGGCTTGCACCAGAAGTAAGGGCTCAACTTAACTCTATCCCCAGACATGTGTCTGCTCCTTCAAGACCTGGACAACTGCCAGACCACAAGAGCATACTGTAAAATAGGGAGCCGGTAATGCGCTTGTGGTCTCAGCTTAATTGCTTTGAAGAGATGATAGGGACCCACACAGTACAAGAAGCAGGTGGGTCTGCGCCCGTCTGAAAACTGATCCCCACTTGTCCACATCCAGCCCCAGGATCTTAACCAGCTCGAGGCAGGACTCAGAGAGTTGCTGCAAAACTTGAACGGTGGGTGGTCGCAGGGGTACATCCTGGTTTTTGGACTGACAAAGACTGTGGCTTTATTGAGTCACTTGTCAATGTCCCCAGATCTCAGCTTTCTTCCTTACTCATGAGATCAATACTTTCAAAACATTTTAATAGCTTTATTTGAGAAATGATTCATACTCCTTGTAAAATGTTTACATAATATGGAAAAGAACAAAGCAGAAACTAAAAACGTTGTATCAGATTTCTACACCCAAAGATAAAAACTTCTAATGTTTGGGGGAAAAAGACTGAGTCGATGTTTATAGTTTTATATAAAGTGAATAATACTCTACAGACTTTTCTAGAAGTTTCTTTTTTGACTTTTTTTTTTTTTTTGGTTTTTGTCTTTTTGAGACAGGGTCTCCCTGTGCAGTTCAGGCTGGCCTTGAGCTCACTTTGTAGCCCATGCTAGTCTTGAACTCGCAACGATCTTCCTGTCTCAGCCTCCCCAGGGCTGGGATTACAGGCAGCACCACCACATCTGGCTAGAAGTTTCATTTGACGTTAAGTAATGAATATCTTTCATGTCAATAAATATAATTCTTCATCTTAAATTGTAGTAGCTGTATGCCTAATACCTTACTAACTAGGTCCCAACTGGTGGACACTTAGGTTGTGTCCTTTTTTCTTTTATTTTGCTATTATTGCTGCTCTTTATATCGGAGGTTTCCCTCATCTTTTCCTAACATCACTTATGAGAAATCTTCAGTGACACAGCTCAAAGCAGGACACAGAATCACAAAATGCCATGGGAAGAGGTAGGGCTCCGGAGTGGAGACCAAGAGAAAGCTCAGTGTGCTCACTTAGGCATCACACGTACTAAAAGTAGAGCCCTGCGAAGAGTAGCATGGCCCCTGCACAGGGATGACGTGTGAATTTGTGAAGCATTCCGTATTTCTTTTCATAAATAAAGGAATAAATAAAGCCGAGTGCGGCGATGCCCGCCTGTAATCCCAGCACTCGGGAGGCTGAGGCAGGAGGATCGTTGTGAGTTCAAGACCAGCCTGTGCTACAAAGTGAGCTCAAGGCCAGCCTGAACTGCATAGTGAGACCCTGTCCCAAAAAAATCAAAACCAGGGACTGGGGATTTAGCTCAGCAGCACAGCACCTGCCTGGCAAGTGCGAGGTCATGAGTTCGATTCCTGGTACCAGAAAAAAAAAAAAGAAAAATCAAAACCAAAAATGAATAAGATAAATAGAAAATTATAGGAAGCTACAAGATAGACTCTTGAAGACAGGGTAGAGGGGTCAAGGGGAGGGGAAGGAAAGGGAGGGCAGGGTAAAGTGATTGAAAATAATCAGGATATAACGTATGCATGTTCCAATCCCCCAAAACGAGCATCCCTATTCTGTACCACAAATGTACACTGATAAAATTATTTTCAGTGAGCCTCACCTCTACAAAGGGCATAGTCTTGTATGCCTCACCACTGGCTTGAGTGGCAAATATCTTTAGGGGAACTTATTTTAAATACTGCAGTGTGCTGGACGTGGTGGCACACGCCTATAATCCCAGCACTCGGGAGGCTGAGGCAGGAGGATCATTTCAAGTTTGAGACAAGCCTGGGCTACAAAGTGAGCTCAAGGACAGCCTGACTGCATAGGCAGGCTCTATCTCAAAAAGGCAAATAAATGAATGAATGAATAAATAAGTAAGTAAATATTGCAGTGCATTTATTGCAACACTTACAATTTTCCGTGAGGACCACATTCTTTTCCCGGAGAATCTTTTGCTCCAGAATGCTGGGTCCACACAAGCTTGATCCCCTGTGCGCAGGAAACTGATGCCTTCACAATCAGACCACTCCAGAAACCAGCTGAGAGTTTCCCCTCTGGCCAGTGTGGGAACATGTCACGTGGGAAGGAGCAACTGGCCTGTGTTGCTCCCAGGGCACTGTCTCCTGGAGATACACAGCAACCTGCCTGTTCCGCTCACCCTCTTCTGCACAAAAGACCTGTCTGTCACCTCCACCTGCCTCCTTTGGATGGGCCCACTCTGAAAAGGGAAGCAGGCTAGCACTCTTCCTCTGGACCTAGACCAAGGAGTTTAGAAACTCGAAATGCAGAGATTCCTTTTAAAAAGATGCATGGCCCACGCCAGCCCTCTGAAAATGCCAAGCCTCACTTCTACTTGCGCAAAGCCCCTGACACAGAACAGAGGCCAGCAGTCTGGTTCCAGCTCAGGGCTCCACCGTTTATCCACAGAGGAGCCAAGATGGTGCTTAACCCGAAGGTTGGGTTTTGTTTGCTTTTGAGACAGGGTCTTGCTACGTATTCCAGGCTGGCCTTGAACTCACTATGTAGCCCAAGCAGGCCTCGAACTCTAGGAGATCCTCTTGCCTCAGCCTCCCCATTGTAGGGTTACAGCGCGTGGTGGTGTTTTGGCCTCAGTTTGGACTTCATGGAGAAAAGTATCTTCCTGTGCCCTGCTTGTGTCACACGGCTGCATGACAGGTCTGCCTGGAAAGTGTCCAGCTGATGGCTGCACGTGGTGCCTTAGGTCTCGTGCTTTGCATAGAAGAAAGCACACATTTTTCAAGCTAGGTGTCTGGACTAAAGGAGCAGAATGTTCTTTTCAATTTTTCCTGCTTCTGTCTAGTCTTCTTAGTTTGGAAGGCCAGGGGTACTGGGGGTTGAACCCAGGGCCTTTGCACTGAGCTACATCTCCACACTTTTTTATTTTATTTATTTTTTAATTTTTTGATACAGGGTCTCTCCCGGCCCCACCCTTTTTAAAATTTTGAGACAGGGTTTAGCTTGTTGCTAAATTGCCCAAGTTTGTCCTTGAACTTGAGATCCTCCTACAGCAGCTCTTACCTGAAACTATATGAAGTTGAGCAGGAACAAGACGTGTAGAGCTTACATCCTCATTAACCGCTTCCTTTCAGGGTGACCAAAGCAAGCACTGGCCCGAGATGCAACTGGGTCGAGTCCTTCCAGCAAACAGGCCATCTTCACCACTAGATGGCGCTGAGAGCTAGCCTCCTGCCTGCGGCAGGTCACGGCCAAAACTGGAGAGGGAGGACGGGTTAAGTGACCTGAACTAATCCCCTTTCACAAAGGGAGCTGCAAAGAAAGCACCCTGAAGAGGGTGAGTCCTGCCGCTCCTCTTAAAAACTCTGAGCCTGAGTGCAACGGACAGGAAGCACAACAAGGCGAAGTCCTGATGGGTCACAGGAGCCTCCGACCTACTGGTTCCAGACCAAGGCACTGGGGAAACGGGGAGGCGGCTGGGCCCCAGCCCTGTGTCCACCTTCTCCCTTTCCTGGGAGTGCTGGGGTGCTTGGCTCATCACTGCAGCCTCTCTGGCTGGGAGGCGCCCTGCAGGGGCCCCGTGCCTCGGTGAAGCAGGCCCCAAACACAGAATAAAAGGTTGGCCCCAGCCGCTGGGCCTGGGAGAGCCTCAGTTTACTCTCTTAGCAAAGGAAGAGAAAAATAACTCAGACCCAGAGAATTGTGAGAGTGAAGATCATTCATGCGAGAGCATTCCTTGTAAAATGTTTTTCTTTTCCTTTTTAATCTTCTTTCTTTTCTTTTTCTGTTTTAGGACAGGGTTTCACAACTCAGGCCAGGCTCGGTCTAGAGCGCTAAAATCGCGCGTCTAATTTTTTTCTTTCTAACTTCTCGTAAAGCATTTAGCAGGTGCCTGGAACATTAAATATCAGCTTTAAACCTTTTGTTTTTCAGTGAAGTTGGACAGATTCCACTTGTTCTCGGTGGAATGGCCAGCTGTGACCCAGGGATGTTCGGCGACACTGCTTCTGTTCGCATCCAGCAAGGGTCACCCCAGCTAACAACATGCTTTGCACGCAGCAGCACCCCTTTTCCCAGATCATGGCCCTCGGACGTGTCCACCTACTCTGGACGCACAGGCAGCCACCAAGGCCCTGTTCCTGTCGCACAGCTGAACACGCAGAGGCACAAAGACCTGCGGAGACCGTCCTCAGATCACAAAACAGCGGCTGGGCAAGAACTGGCCCTCACAGCCCTGTGTCAGGCCCCCCAGCCAGATCCAAGGCCTCTTCCCACGAGGAAAAGCAGCCTCTCAGGAAAAGGAAAGCCCCGCAGGCCCAGCCACCACGGACGAGCCTCTGCGCCTGTGATGTCCCTCTCCTGCACCCTGGCCCACAGCGACAAGCATGTGTTGATGGTGGGAAAGCGGAGCGTTACCTCAAGACCTGTGACGTGAGCTGGGGGGAGCTCAGATGAGGACTCAAGTTTGGGGATGAGGTCAGGGTGTGAAGACTCCCCTCTCGGCTGGGGTCTGCCACGGGTGGGAAAGACGATAATATCGTGCGCAATACACTGTACTGCTCTTCCTAAGAGCCCTGAATGGGGCCACGTGCCAGAGCTGCATTTTGAACCCTGGAAGCCGGACCGCAGAGGCCACACATTGTCCGCTTGAAAACCCGTGTGTTGGGGGCTGGGGATTTAGCTCAGCGGCACAGCACTTGCCTGGCAAGTGTGAGGTCATGAGTTCGATTCCCAGTACCGGGAAAAAAAAAAAAAGAAAAGAAAACCTGTGTGTTTGAAGCTGCCACATATGTGCCACAGAGAAGGAGGAGGCCACAAGCAGCACCCCCACGGGGTTGAATTTCCTTGGCTTCTTAGAACCTGCGTCTTCCCAGGCTGCTTGAGAACCTGACACCTACTTGGAGCTGTCCCTGCCCAGCTCCTCCCTCCCCAGTGGATGTGAGCAGCCATTGTTTCCATCTTTGATGAAAGCTGTGTGTGTACGCCTGTAATCCCAGCACTCAGGAGGCTGAGGCAAGAGGATCGTTGCAAGTTCGAGACCAGCCTGGGCTACAAAGTGAGCTCAAGGCCAGCCTGAACTGCATAGTGACACCCTGTCTCAAAAAGACAAAAAAAAAGCTGATGGAGAAGGCAGCTGGTATAAAACCATGATAATGCAAGCTCTAAAATGATCTGGAATTCCAGTGGAATGTCTGGATTTAGGGCTTTATTTCCCTGACCCTTACAGCTCCCACTCAGCTTCCCTGTGGCCCTCCTCTCCGCTCCCACCCCACGGTCTCCTGCTCACAGGCCCGCAGCTGCACAGGACGGATCTCTGCACTGGTGCGTGTTGTCGTGACATCAGTTCCACCCATGCTCCTCCCTGGAGCTGTTGCCCGAGATCGCTGCGGTGTCAGAGTGCGACGTACGTATGACAACCTGCAGGTCCTAGGCCTGCTGACCCAAATGGCCAGGCTGGGGCCTGGAGTCTGTATTTCCCATCAGTGCCCTCAGGATTTTACATTGGAATCACTGTCCACCTCCTCATCGAAATCCTCCTTGAACAGACCCCCCTTCTCCACCCACCCCCCTTCTGTATTAGCTTGTCAGTCCCCAGTCTTTGGGTTGATGTTTATGTTTTCATGCCTTCAAGATCCTCCTTGTTTGATATTAAATAGCAGTTTAATAAGACGTGCCTACGCCAGGCATCGGGCAGACCCTTTATCTCCACTGTTGATTTATCGAATCATTGCAGTGCTGGGGTTTGAAGGCAGGGCCTTGCGCACTGTATCACTGAGCGACATTTCCAGCCCCATCTCCACCTTGCAACCACCTTAGGGAGGAACACTGACTCCTGTGCGCAGAGGAAACGCCCTCCTCTCCACCTGCCCGGCCTGGCTCTCTTTTCCAGCAATGTCCTCGCTGCATGAGTTCCATGCTGCGTTTTGGCTGGGAAGCGCCAAGAATGCAGGGCAGGCACCGCCAGCCCTAGAGCCGTGGCCCTGAGTTCACTGGGTCGTATTTGTTATACTTTGCTTCTTAGCACAGAGCCTGGGAAATAGCAAGTGCTTGGGAATATGTTTGTGAGTAACTGAATAAAAGGAAGACCAGGGGCTGGGGATTTAGCTCAGCGGCACAGCGCCTGCCTGGCAAGCGCGAAGTTGTGAGTTCGACTCCCGGTACCGGAAAAAAAACAACAAAAAGGGAAGACGACCCCATGGTCAAAGTTAAAACACACAAACACACGCACACAGATTCTGCCCCTGACCATCTCATTGCCTGCCTCCTCTGCTCTTCATGGTAAGTCCAACCATTGCCCTCTTGATCCTGCTTGGATAGTGATCCTAAGATTCTCTGACCCAACCCACAGTCACCCAGCGGCTCTCAGAGACTGGACAGTAGATAGCCTCCGGAGGATCTCTCAGTGACCGAAGGCTACTAAATTCTGCCCTTGGCTCCTGAGGCAGAGGCTGGACCAGAACCAACCCGAAGGTACACACCTATAACCCCAGCACTTGGGAGGCTGAGGCAGGAGTGATATAGGAGACAGGGGGCGCCAAAGCTGGCTGGGGGAACTGGGTAGGACCTGTCAATCACAAGACTCCAGGGCAACGCCAGGACCCAGTTTGTAGGACTTCTCCAGAGCTCCCACGTGGACGGCATAAGAGTGGCTGCTATCGTGTGTGAGTTTGTACGGTAGCCAGCACCACGTTTCTCGGACGAGACGCATACTTTCATTTTTGCTCTTACCCTCTTTTTTTCTGTGTTCAGCCCAAGGTAGCTCTGCAGGGCTGGTTTCTTCCATACCCATTTAGTTCACACTTTCAAATAAATTTTTGGCACTGTTATTGGCTTGTCTCATCCAATTCTTTGTCTGAGGCAAGAAGAACCTGGGATACTTTTGATTGGTGAGCCATTTCTAAAGAAACTACCAAACTGGGCGTGGTGGCACACGCCTGTAATCCCAGCACTCAGGAGGCGGAGGCAGGAGGAGCACTGCGAGTTTGAGGCCAGCCTGGGCTACAAAGTGAGCTCAAGTACAGCCTGAACTGCATAGCAAGACCCTATCTCAAAAAGAAAAAAGAAAGAAAGGAAGAAAAATAAATAAATAAATAAATAAAGGAAGGAAGAAACAAACAAACAACAAACTACCCTACTGCCACGTGTGTTGGTGCATGTCTGTAATGTCTGCACTCAGGAAGCTGAGGCAGAAGAATCGCAGTGAGTTGGAGGCCAGCCCGGGCTACACAGTGAGACTCTAGCTAAAAAAATAAATAACTAGTCCAAGAGCTCCTGAGAATCTGAGACCTCTCTCTTCCTCTTGCTTTTCATACTTCCATCCTTTCCCTTTCTTCTTTTTCTAACAGAAGATTTGTGAGGGTTTGGGTGAAGCAGGAGGGGTCTCCTCAAAGCCCAGAGCCCAGAAGGTGGGGTTTTTATGGGATAATGTCAAACATTTAACTAGCTCTCCTAGAGTTACTCTTGTCCTTCCAGCCTCTGCTATTACAATCTTAAACGGGGCCAGGGATAGAGCTCAGTGGCACAGCACCTGCTTGGCAAGCGCAAGGTCCTGAGTTCAATTCTCAGCACCAAAAAAAAAAGGGGGGGTTCTGGGGATTTCGCTCAGCGGCAAAGCGCCTGCCTGGCAAGTGCAAGGTCGTGAGTTCAATTCCTGGTAGCGGAAGAAAAACAAAACAAGCAAACAAAAAAAGGTCTATTAATCTTTTTTTTTGCTTTTTTTCGGGTACCGGGAATCAAACTCACGACCTTGCACTTGCCAGGCAGGCGCTGTGCCACTGAGCTAAATCCCCAGCCCAAGATCTATTCATCTTAAAACAAAGAGGCCGCTTGAGCATCTTTATATCCCCATCTGGGAGATGGTACATGCTCAAGGTCATTAGACCTTCAACAAATATTTGTTCAAAGACTGATGATAACAAAAACCTACTATTTGAAAGTCACATGACAGATAACATACTATCTCATTGAACTCTTTCAACACCCTAAGTGACAAGAATGGCTACTATCACTGTTTTATAAACAACTCAGAAAACTTAACCGCCTCAAGGACCACATGGCCACCTAAGCAGTAGTGCCAGGATTTGCAGCGTGTCCTGGTCAGTTCCCAGGTTCCCGTCCTTTTTCCTGCAGCCTAGCGCTACCATCCAGCAGTCCCCTAAGCGTCAACCAGCAGAGTCTTGAACTGGCCAGGCACAGCCGTTTCCTGACAGGGTAGTTCCTCCCTGTCCCACTCCCCTTGGCTGGCATCTCCTCATTTTTCTCTTGCTTAATAAATACTGGTTAGTCCTAGGATAATGTTATACCCACTCCAGTAGGAGTTTATTTTTTAAACATTTGAGTTTAAACCTCCGGGGTGTGTGTGTGTGTGTGTGTGTGTGTGTGTATGTGTGTGTAAACTGACCTCTCCTCTGACCCCAGAGCAAGGAGTTAGCATCTGAAGTGGCCTAATCAGGAATCTGCACTCCAGAGCTCAGTTACATAAGCACTTCAAAGACCATCCAGATCTACACCCAAGGGCTTAATGCTCCTGAGAGATGCTAGAAATAATCTTTCACTGGTGAAATAAGTGGTTTTCACAATATGGAGCCGGCCAGGAAGATTAGCCAGGCTCTACTGCCCTTGATTCATGAATGAATGGTTAAAAACCAGACCACGCCAACTGCCTGCCTTCCTGGAAGTAGGTTAGCTGTTTTGTGTCTGCTTGCCAATATATTGTATTTGGCAGAATTTGGCCTTAAGCCTTTTGGTTTTGGTTTTGGTTTTTGTTTTTTCAGACAGGGTCTCACAAGGTAGTTCAGGCTGATCTCGAACTCCCGGCCTCAGTACTTGAACGACGAGATCACAGCTGTGCGCCACCAAAGTTGGCCCTGGCCTTAGCCATCTTTAATAGCCTACCTGTAAGTGGTGGTAGAGGAGAAGATAAATGGCCTCCACAGTACTCACCTTGCGGGTCCTATCGGTAATAAAAGAACCCAACATCACCAAAGCAGAAGCTGGCTCAGGCTCCTCGGCAAGGGGTGCCTCATCGGCCTCCCGCAGAAATGCCCCTCCAACCCGGGGCACGTGGTGGCGCTTTTCCCGTCTCCGATCCATCTTCCTTTTTCAGGCCATCTGGAAATAATAAGCTACATCCAACAGAAAGGAACTTTCTGAACTTTCCGTGTTGTGCTGAGTGCCATTTCTCCGCCGCTCCTCTGAGGGTTCTGGGGCTCCTTCCAGCTCCTGTGTCCCCCAGTTCCCACCCTCACCCTTCCTGCTCTCCTGCTCCCTCAGCACTCGCCAAAGATGGTACCCAAGATGGTCTTTATTTCAGCTTTGCAGACTCTCTCTCTGCGGTGGTAACTTCCTCATGATCCTGCGTGCTCCTCCAACTCTCAACTATTTTAAACTCAAGGGCAACTGTGCTAGGAAATAATTTTCTCATTTTACAGCACGACAAACTGAGTCGGGGAGCAAGGATGCGGCTTTCCCCAGCTTACAGTCAGGGGCGTCTTACAGAGCACCTGGAACAGCTTCAAAGTCAGCTACCATCAGTGAATGAATGCAGGGAGACAGGAAGGGAAGGAGCGATGTCAGCGTCAGCTGATGGTATTGTCTGAAGCTGGCCTGCAGCCAGAGCTCGATGGTCAGCCTCAGTTCCTCTGAAAGCTCACATAAAATGCGTCTTAAGCCAGAAAGACTGGGTCAAAGACAAGTTTCTCTTCATCTCAGGGTTAAATCAGAGGCATGGCAGCTTGGAGGCCCAGGGATGCATTTCTTAGGTGGGACTGTCACTAGATTGGGCGGAGTAGGGGAGGTGGAGTCGTCCAAGTTCTTGATGTTTTGAACAAACAATTGAGCAGGACACCCAAAGGACCAGCCAAGATCAAAGACACTGAAAGTGAAAGTATACTGCACAGGGTGGCGGGGCTGGTGAGCCCAGCTCATGCTCCAAGGAGGCTGGTGCTGAAAGTTTTGTTAGGGTTTAGGGTGGGACTGAGGGGTTGGTCTGAGGTTTTGCCTCTGCCAATGAGTGGTTTGGCTCTGCCCCTCTTTCACGGCCCTTGGAGGAGCTGTCATGGTGTCCGAAGTCCACAGGGGGCAAGGGTGGATCAGGAGGTGGGGGTCACAACTGTATCGTCAATGACATGGTAACTAGGGCTGCGGTTGGCACGCCCAGGGTTGCTGAGGACTGGACACACACCCAGAGACTTCCTGGGTCTAAACTGGGTTACCTGGTTACTCTCTCCATTGTGTGCAGACCTGGATATCCTGGTCCTGGGTTAATGTTTAACACAAATTGGAGCGCTGCGGATGTAGCTCAGCGGCCAGTGCCTGCCTGGCAAGTGCGAGGCCCTGAGTTCGATTCCTGACACCAAAAAAGAAAAAACAAAAGACCAAAATAAAAGCCCCTTAGAAGAGAAGGTGGGTCTAGTTCGGAAATCAGGCTTCAAGGTGCGCCCTCCCTTCTTTCTCTACACTTTTCCTCAGCTACTTCCTGCATCAGGGGTGAGGGGCGGTGGCTGAGGGCACCACAGGCTTCCCCAGTGCTAACCAGGGACCCAGTGGGAGGACCCTTGGGAGGGAGGCAGGGCCGGCAGGAAGGACTTTTCCAGAATGCCCTCCAGGATGGCTGGAGCCAGGCAGAGAAAACTTCAGCAAAGAAGGCTGATGAGAAGACCTCAAGTGTACGCTAGGAAACTTCCGCCCCCAGTGGACTCCGATGGCCTCGCTCCTGCAGGGTCAGGCTGTGGAGCCAGGAGGGAACCATCACTGACCTCCGTGAGCACAAGGTAAGGATCGGAAGTGATAAATAGAGCTACAAAACCCAGCTATGAAAGACATTGCGGCCAGTGGAGAAATTTGGACATGGCTCACGTAACAGTAAAAGTAAATGTGGCAAAATGTTAACAGTTGGTAAATTCCAATGAGAGGCACGAGCATGTGAGTATTTCATGGACTTTTTTTTGCAACTTCTATGAAGTTTGCAGATTTCAAAATAAAATGTTGGAGAAGCTGGGCATGGTGGTGCACTGCCTGTCGCCTTAGCTGCTTGGGAGACTGAGGCAGGACAATCACAACTTTGAGGCCAGCCTAGGCAATT
This sequence comes from Chinchilla lanigera, assembly GCF_000276665.1. Taxonomy (NCBI): domain Eukaryota; kingdom Metazoa; phylum Chordata; class Mammalia; order Rodentia; family Chinchillidae; genus Chinchilla; species Chinchilla lanigera. The sequence continues at coordinate 2,663,843 of NW_004955466.1, read as the reverse complement.
TAATGAGACCTTGTCTCAAAGTAAAATTTTTAAAAAGCCGGGAATATAGCTCAGGTGTAGAACGTTTACCTAGTAGGTGAGAAGCCCTATGTTCAATACTCAATACCAAAAAAGGCGGGGGGATCGGTATCATTTATTGGATCCCAAGATTTGTAATTATATTCTTTGATTTAATTTTTTTTTTTTTTTTTTTTTGCTTTGGTTTTGTTTTAGACAGGATCTCTCTATGCAGTTTAGGCTGGCCTCAGACCTTGATATGATCCTCCTGCCTCAGCCTCATGAGTGCTGGGATTACAGGCATGTGGCACCACGCCTGGCTATTTGATTTCATCTTCAAACTAACCTCAGAGAGACTGACAGTCCTCACATTAAAGATAAGGAAACCGGCTGGTACATGACTGTTATCCTAGAACTTGGGAGGCTGAGACAGAAGGATTGAGAGTTTGGGACCAGCCTAGGCAACACACAAGACCCTGTCTGAAAACAAACAATTACACCCTCACCACCAAAAAGAAAAAAAGGTAGAAGATAAGGAAACTGAAGAGTTAAAAATACTAACTCTCAGTGTGCCTAAAGAATTTGCCCAAGTTACACAACTGGGATAAAAAGAGAGCCCAAAGCAAGGGAGGGGGTCACATGGAAGTCACACTAATACTTTCTCTCTGAGATAACAGTAGTCGGGTTTGGTTTGGTTGGTTTGTTTGTTTTTGAGATAGGGTTTCAGTAGCAGTTCAGGCTGGTTTTCAACTCATGGAGATCCTCCTGCTTCAGTCTCCTGAGTGGTGTTCTTAGTTCTACCTAAAAGTCTTTTAAAATCTTTATAAACATAGCTAGGTATGGTGACACATGCCTGACATGCCTGTAATCCCAGTATTCTGGGAAGCTGAGGTAGGAGGATCACAAGTGCAAACACAGTGTGGGCAATTTAGCAATCTAGGGAGAATCTGTCTCAAAATAAAAAAAGAATTATTTTATTTTTGAGTTTTTTGAGACAGGGTCTCGCTATGCAGTTCAGGCTGGGCTTGAGCTCACTTTGTAGCCCAGGCTGGTCTCGAGTTTGCGACGCTCCTCCTGCCTCAGCCTCCTGAGTGCTGGGATTATAGTTGTGTGTCACCATGCCCACCATAAGAAAGAAAAGAAAAGGCTGGGGATGTAGATAGGTGAGAAGACCCAGGGTTCAACTCACAGTACTGCAAAGATTATACATACACACATACATACATAAAATAGAATAAAATCCTTACACACACTAGTTTGTTTAGCTTTTCCCTTTAAAAAGTTTGCATAAATCATGCGACTGGCCCAGGCTGGAGGGAAGGAAGGGGCACTGGAATATACTGATGCAAGTTAGGTTGGTGCAGCTTCCTTTGAGGGCCATTTGGCACCAGCTTTTGAAATTTAAAATTTGCACTCTCTCCTTTGCCACATGCGTGCATGTGTGTCTCTTTTTTTTCCTTCTTCACTAGTGGGGATTGAACCAGGACCTTTGCACTAACCTATGTCCAGACTCTTTTTTAATCTTGGGACACAGCTGGGGATATAGCTTAGTGACATAAATGCTTGCAGGGCAAGCCTGAGGTCATAAGTTCGATGCCCAGTACAAAAAAAATTGGGGGAACAGGGTCTCACTAAGCCACTAAATTGCCCACGCTGGGCTCAAACTTGTGATCTTCCTGCCTCAGCTTCCTAGGGTGCTGGAATTATACATGTGGGCCAACATGACTGGATCAGTGATCTGTTTTAAATTATTAAATCATATGGACAGTCCCACATATGGACCAAGAAATATGTACAAAGGCATTCATCGTAATCAGATATATAACAGGCAAAGGTTGGAAACATCTTAAATATTCATTATTACAAGTATTAAGAAACTATTAAAAGATCAAGGCTGCTCTCGGTGTGCTAATATGCCAACTTAGAGACAACAGATATTATTAAGAGAAATAAAGCATGTGTTAAAAGGTGGAAGTGAATACATACACACAAATAGGTATATATTCATTTACCTTGAATATATGAACTCTTAAGTATACCTAAAATACCTTGAAAAGGTGCAGTTTTACAGTTGTGTTTGACATGGGTGATCTGGGGACAAAGGGGTAGTGTTACCTTTGAGTATTACTGAAATTTATACCCTGTGCACGGTTCAGAGTGAATGAATGAGCCAGATGTGGTGGCGCACGCCTGTAATCCCAGCACTCCGGAGGCTGAAGCAGGAGGATCCTTGAGAGTTCGAGGCCAGCCTGGGCTACAAAGTGAGTTCAAGACCATCCTGAACTGCATAGTGAGACCCTGTCTCAAAAAGACAAACAAAACAAATAAACAAAAAAAACCAGAGTGAATGAATGAATGAATCAACATCCTCTTTGGAAAATCCAGAGGACTTGCTTTTGGGCTTCCTTGGGCAACTTCTGGAGTGCTGAAGGGGACAGCAGAGGCCAGGGTTCCACAAAATGGGACCGATCTATCTCAATCTCCTTGAGTTATATAAAGCCATTTAAGTTCAAGTTCAGCCTTTGGAGTCCCGGTGACCCAGACTGACAGCTCTCCTTGGAGAACCAGCTGGGGAGCTGGTTCAAAGGGCAAGTCCCCAGCCGCGCACCTAGAGATAGAGATTCGAACCTGGGGTGGGGCCAGGGACCTTTCTCGGGCACCTGTCTTCCAACGCCCTCCTGGACAAACAGGCCCTGGTGCTGGTTTGCTTTTGTTCTGGCCTTGACTGAAGCACTGCAGTGGGGAAGAACGCACTGTATTTTCTTCCTTCTTCTTCCTCCTCCTCCTCGTTCTTGTCTTTTCGTTGGCCCTGGGGCTCGCACTCAGGGCTTGGTGCAAGCTAATGTCGCACTCAACCACGAGCTACACCGACAGGAAAGCTCCACCCCGCAGTCTTCACTGGCACCTTCCTAGCCTGCACCAACCTCACCAGCTCCTGGGAGTGAGAGTATAATGGGTGAGTGAGGGACAGCAAATGCCTGAGCTACGAGGCCTCCTGATGAGCGTCCCGCTTGCCTTTCTGGCTCCCTGGCCTTCTCCTTTAAACTAAGAAGGGGCTGGGGATTTAGCTCAGCGGCAAAGCGCCTGCCTCGCAAGCGCAAGGTCGTGAGTTCGATTCCTGGTACCGGAAGAAAACCAACCAACCAAACAAAAAACCAAACAAACAAGAAATAAACTAAGAAAATATGCACATAAGCAAGCAAAGTACTCTTTGGACTGCGCTTGACACCCCCGTTTCTCCCCCAACTACAAATCAGCAGGGGCAGCCCGTTTGAAATGCGGGCTCTGCTCTCAGTATCCGGGCGCCGCATTCTTACAGGTGGCCGGGCCAGCGCTGGAACCTGCTTCAGGGGGAGGACCCGGGGGTGGCCCCCATCCCGCGAGCGTCCCCCGGCCAGCGGTGCGGAGCGGTGGGAGGCTGGGGCCTGCTGAGGTCATTTCCTGTGCCCGGCCGCGAGCCGCCGGCGGAGCGGAGCCGCGATCGGCCTCAGAGGCGCCGGGGAGCGCGCGGCGGAGGAGC